>NW_015506331.1:244085-246867 GCF_001515645.1 Sinocyclocheilus grahami | reverse complement strand
AGGAGCATGATAAAGTGCAAAGTTCAGAGGCATTGAATTCTGTTGTGAGGAAAGCATTTTCATTGTTAAGACAATTGTGAATCACACTGTGGCCACATGGCAATTCTATGCTCCTGTACATGGCTTAACTGCAGCTATATGGAAAATAGCAGAGTGTACTACTCCGGAGACAAACAAATTCAACATAGATACACATGCAACTTGAAATTGCTATGCAATTCCAGTAGTACAGTTATTCCAATTTTACACAAGACACAGTTAGAATGCTCAGCATCTACAACCTTAAACCTAAGTGTTTCACACACTTACAGTAACGCAGTCATGTCATGTGTTTTAAAAGAATAAACTCAACTAGTCTTCGTGCACATGTAGTTACACAAACAACTATAATGTGCTCTATGCGCAAAATGTGTTTAGCACAATTACAAATGTGAAAATACAAACAGGATCATTGAAATTTGGATGTTTACATCTTAAACTCATTGCTATTAAGCTGCTAACCCACTAGCAAGTGAAGTCAATAGCTGGAGGCCTTGCATGAACAATGCAGTCAACTTTTTTTTTACCTGCAAGAGTTTTACCTGCAAATGAGTAGTGATATCTGCCTTTAGAAAGTGGTTTCCAATCTTTCTGAAAATAAGGTGGATGTCTACCCCTACCCAGTGACCAGCATTTTTCCTCTGTATGGCTTATTTTGTGACAGGAACTACAAAACCTGCTAACTTTGCCACAGGGTTGTTTGCTGTGTTCTCCTGAAGTTTGAGGATTTTCATGACTCTCTAATGCTTCCTTCACACCATGCGTTCTGGTCCACGACTCTGCGCTATTACGGTGCTGCATCACCTTAAGAACTGAAATCGGCACACTTTTTTGAGCAGTGGCACATGCTTCCTCTGAACAAATCATTCCAGAATCATCACAGCAAGTCAATTCCTCTAAGAAGTGAACATGCTTTTTAGCCCCAGCACTGTTAAGTGTTTTGGGAGACATGGACTCTTGTGCCTTAAGCTTAGCCTTGAGATCTGCAATGATGTCCTTGTGATTTTTACACTTCTCACTTAGGATTAACTGCTCAGCTAGTAAGTTATCTAGCTGCAATTGAAGATCTTGAATCTTAGCTTCTGACTTTTGTGCCTCTGTCTTTTTAGAATGCAGTACTTCACATTTAGCATCTATACTTAAAGTTAGACACATTGCTAACTCACTTAGCCTTATATAACACATGTAGTTTAAAGCCTCAATTATTTCACCTTGTTTTGATTTATTTTCATGTTTACCAATTAAGTTCCACCACGTAAGCATTCTCTCATCTGAATTGAGATCTTGTATTCTGAATTTGCACAAGTTAGGTTTAACCTTTTTGCTCCATAAAGCAAACAATACGTCACTGTCAGATATTTTCCCTTCCATCCCTGATGAGATGAGTCTGAATGTTCTCGAAGTGTACAGTAATGGGACAATTTAAGCTAATTACAACCTTCTAATTTCTATACCATGCAAAATGGAGAATGGAAACATACTTACCCACTCCATGGTCAGAAGGCCAGCTTTAATCCATTCACAAGACCGACTGTGAAAAAATCCTCATACTGATGACTGACCAAAGTAAATTTCATAAAACTCACTGCAAGGGATCCCGGGTTTCGGCACCATCTGTAATGATGGTTCCCCTACGGTGGTTCAGGCTGTAGGATTGCCGAATGACTAAAGAAACATTATCAGCACGATGGTATAAAACTGTACATTTCTAGTCTATTACCACCCACTGCCACTTATACCAACGACGGAAATAAGCGCAGTTAGAATAGCTACATATGTGGGAGAGCGTTGCTATTGTGTGACTATTGTATTGCAATAGGTAACACTTTAAGATGAACCTTGAATCAAGACTAGTTAGCACATAATTAATAATTGAAATGGTTTAATAACAATATTTTGTTATGGTTACACTTGAATTGGTTACAAAATAGATGAAGGATGGTAAAGCATAGTTAATTGTACCCAACATGTAAAATATTACCTGAGAGAAAGAGATAGAGAGAGGAAGAAAAAGAGGGAGAGAGGGCAGAGACCCAAGAAGAGAGACAGCCAAGAAAAGAGACAGAGCAACAGTTACAGTCCTCTTTTATCCCTTCCTTGACCATGTGACTAAAAACCAAATGTGAGACATTCAAACTGACCAATCAGCAGATTATAACTTCACCCACTGGGCAAAAGGTGTGACAATTAGCAGACCTAAAAATCCTTTAACGGATTTGAATATTAGAAATGTGTTAGTATGTTATGTTTAAGCCAGGTTAAAGAGATGGGTCTTTAATCTAGATTTAAACTGATAGAGTGTGTCTGCCTCCCAAACAATGTTAAGTATGTTATTTCAGAGTTTGGGAGCTAAATAGGAAACGGATCTGCCGCCTGCAGTTGATTTTGATATTCTAGGTATTATCAAATTGCCAGAGTTTTGAGAACGCAGTGGGCGTGGAGGACTATAATGCAATAAGAGCTTGTTCAAATACCGAGGTGTTAAACCATTCAGGGCTTTATAAGTAATAAGCAAGATTTTAAAATCTATACGATTTTTAATAGGAAGCCAGTGCAGAGTTGACAGAACCGGGCAAATATGGTCGTATTTCCTGGTTCTAGTAAGAACTCTAGCTGCTGCATTTTGGACCAGCTGGAGTTTGTTTATTAAGCGTGCAGAACAACCACCCAATAAAGCGTTACAATTATCTAACCTTTCTGCATTTGACATTGAGAGCATAGGTCGTAATTTAGATATATTTTT
>NW_015506331.1:239432-243832 GCF_001515645.1 Sinocyclocheilus grahami | reverse complement strand
TCATTTGTAACTCTAATGAGAGCAGTCTCAGTACTATGATATGGTCTAAATCCTGACTGGAAATCCTCACAGATACCATTTTTCTCTAAGAAGGAATATAATTGTGAGGACACTACCTTTTCTAGTATCTTGGACAGAAAAGAGAGATTCGAGATCTGTCTTTAATTAACTAGTTCTTTGGGGTCAAGTTGTGTTTTTTTATGAGAGGCTTAATAACAGTCAGTTTGAAGGTTTTGGGGACATATCCTAATGACAATGACGAATTAATAATAGTCAGAAGAGGATCTATGACTTCTGGAAGCACCTCTTTTAGGAGCTTAGATGGAATAGAGTCTAACATACGTGTTGTTGGTTTAGATGATTTAACAAGTTTATACAATTCTTCCTCTCCTATAGTAGAGAATGAGTGGAATTGTTCCTCAGGGGATCTATATCACACTATCTGATGCGTTACTATATCTGACGGCTGCATGGTTACAATTTTATCTCTAAAAGTATCGATCTTGGAAGTAAAGTAGTTCATAAAGTCATTATTGCTGTGCTGTTGGGAAATGTCAACACTTGTTTATGCTTTGTTTTTCATTAATGTAGCCACTGTATTGAATAAATACCTGGGGTTATGTTTGTTTTCTTCTAAAAGAGAAGAAAAGTAATCAGATCTAGCAGTTTTTAATGCTTTTCTGTAGGATAGGTTACTTTCCCGCCAAGCAATACGAAATACCTCTAGTTTTGTTTTCCTCCAGCTGCGCTCCATTTTCCGGGCTGCTCTCTTTAGGGGGCGAGTGTGCTCATTATACCACGGTGTCAGACTGTTTTCCTTAATCTTCCTTAAGTGTAAAGGAGCAACCATATCTAAAATGCTAGAAAAGAGAGAGTCCATAGTTTCTGTTACATCATCAAGTTGTTCTGAGGTATTGGATATGCTAAGGAATTGAGATAAATCAGGACGATTACTTATAAAAAAAGGTGTCTTTTGGGGTAGAAGTGATGGTTCTACCATACTTGTAACAAGGAGTAGAATTTACAGTTTTAGCTATATGAAGTTTGCACAAGACTAGATAATGATCTGAGATATCATCGCTTGGCTGCATAAATTCAACACCATCGACATCAATTCCATGTGACAGTATTAAATCTAGAGTATGACCAGTGTTTCCCAACCGAGGTGCCGCCATCTTTCGAGAGCAGGGGTGCCGTGGCTAGCAGACGGTCGGTTTAGCCAGTCTGTCTGCTTCCTGACCTCGGCCCCAGTTAGTCAAGTACAAACTCTAAGATTATGTGCCATATTTCTAGATAGAAGAGCGGCACCACCCCAGGAGGGATGAAGACCATCTCTTTTCAATAGGTCAGGTCTGCCCCAAAAACTCGTCCAATTACTACTACGATGTTGCCCTGATGATTGAGGTAATTCATCTCTTAGGTGATGCAGATGTGGTCAAAAGTTTACGTACACCTTGCAGAATAAACTGCTTAATCAGGGCAGTAATTGCAATTTTTTAAGATTCTCCCCCTCTACTCTCTCTTATTGCTTAAATTATTTACATTTTGCAGATACTTCAAGGTGTATATAAACTTTGGACCACAACTGTATTGCTTTCACTCAATTGAACCATTTATAATGACTGGATCTGTTTTATCCTCCTGACTACCAGCTATGAAGTTTTGTCCTCTGTAGAGGACATTATGTTTTAATGATTTCTCTGAGATGTTACATGTCACAGTTTTAATGGATGTCCTGTACAGAGCACATTCAGGGCTTTTCAGAGATACCAAATGATTGGATGTTTCACCGTGACCACTCCCTCTCCTTGGTTTTTAAAAATGGCTGACATTAATTTAGTGATCAAGTGTAACACCCTTATGGAAATATGATAATATTTTGTAATTATCATTTAAATCTGACTAATTTTCAAATTGTTTGTCATAAATCAACATCTCAGGAAAATGTTATGGGGTTTCAAATCAAAATATGACCTTCTGTTATGAAACAGGATGTCGATTTCATACATGTCCACTGTAGAGGACACCAGGACTTAAAGCATGTTTATTACACATTTTGGGAGACACAACAAATGAATAGAGAAAAAATAATGTATCAATATTCCTATTAAATATTAGATATTATTACACTGAACAAAATTACAAACGCAACACTTTTGTTTTTGTCCCCATTTTTCATGAGCTGAACTCAAAGATCTAAGACTTTTTCTATGTACACAAAAGGCCTATTTCTCTCAAATATTGTTCACAAATCTGTCTAAATCTGTGTTAGTGAGCACTTCTCCTTTGCCAAGATAATCCATCCACCTCACAGGTGTGGCATATCAAGATGCTGATTAGACAGCATGATTATTGCACAGGTGTGCCTTAGGCTGGCCACAATAAAAGGCCGAATACCTCAAGCGTGTGTTGGAAATGTTACGCCCCTCACCATACTGTGATGCCGTGTCCGACCGGAGCGACAAGACAAAAACATTAAAACCCATTACAAATGAGGCATTTGTTGCATCCAGTGGGGACATAATTACTGATTATAATGACTTATACTGTCTTTTTACACATTGCGTTGCATCGCGCCGCGTAAACATAAAACCATGTCTGCATTTGTGATCGGAGAAATGACAAACAACAAATGCTACTCTACACTGCCCAAAACTCCACATGTGATGACCCCGGGCTGGACTCTGCTTCGTCCACGGTGAAAGCCGATCCGGTGATCCACAGCACTAAGTTGATGTATTCCCTCAGCGACCAGCACAGATCAGCTCTAGGCATGACGAAGCGGATATCATCCTCTTTTGGAAGACCAAACAAAGTAATTTCGCTTTCACAATGAAGCACACAGTGTCTTCACGACATGGCGGCGGCAACAACAATACTACAGTGAGAATAAAAGTTATGCCTTCTTTCTTTGCGTGAACATTTGGGCGGCATTATGCAAATCTTCCCACATAGTGAGGTAGATATGTGGGAGCGTGTTAGAACGAGCCGTTTTAGGTAGGCATGGTTAACTCTTAACTTTTATAAAGAATATCTCTTTGGATATTCTCTTTGAGACTTTAGTCTTTGCAACTTTACAGATCTTCTTTATGCACCAAGAGTTTGTAACACTTCAAAGAGAAAGGAAAAAATTTAATTGCCTCATATGACCCCTTTAATATAAAACAATAGTATAAATGTATAGGAAAATAAATAGATTAAGTGGTGTATTTTTATATTTCTTTATAATTAGTCATAGGCTATTATGTTACAGGTTGCAATATTTCTGTTAATCTGAATATGTATCTTATTACCAGCGCTCTTTTACATTTCACCTTACCTGTAGGGCTGACATCTGGTTCTCCATCTTATAAGACTACATTAACATATGTAGGCCTAATAATTTATACAACATTCAAATTTAGTACTTGTATTTATTCACAAAATATAAAAAGCAAACACAATTTTTTTTTACAACTTTTCACAACATTGTATTTTGGTTGCTATTTGGTAATGTTGTAGATAAGCAGATCACGTTTGCTAATGTGATGCTTCTCATAAATTTTAAAGTGTGCATGTGTCATCAGAAAAGTGTGGCAAAATGTATTTTAAGCAACATATTTTTCAGGTGAGTCTGGGTTTCATCCAGTATTCTTGTTCTCCACACTTTATCGCTTGATTCAGCTATACTCTTCTGCTGATTCTCTTCACTTACTTTAGTCTTTTTGTCTGACTTTCTCCTTTACCTTCTTAACTCACTCTGTTCTGTTACATGCTGTTCTTCCCTTCACTCTTGTTTTCTTATTTTTTTCCAAACCTTCTAATATCCATAGCATGTGTGCTTTAAGAAGAGTGTGGTTAAAACAGTAAAAGAGAGAAACTAGCAGTAATTGAAAGCAGATCTTGAAAAACTACAAGCCCAAACCATACTTCTGCTTACAAAGCTCACAAGCCCGAAATGACTCTTTTCAGTTCAGGTTTTGAGAGTGAATGAGGAACACAAGCAAATAATTACAAAGGGGTTTTTATATGAACCTAAACAAAGGATCAGTTCACAAATAAATGAAAAAGAACCAAAATAATGCATGTGGAGAGAGAAAGAGTGTTAACCATTGATAAATATAAGCAAATCTCCTCCACATAACTGTGTGTAAGTGTTACATTTACCACCCCTTGGGTCATCACAAACCTATTTAACAGAGGGACCAATATGTACAATGACGTTCTGGGGCCTGTAACCCTTGTCTCTGACATAAGGGGGGAAAAATTGCCTGAATTTACTTTTTCTTTATCTTGATCACAGTGCATCAGTTGACCACAAGAGGACGTTAGACCGTGTGTACATATTTGTTTGACACACACACACACACACACACACACACACGCACACACACACACACGCACACACGCACACACACACA
>NW_015506331.1:236950-238784 GCF_001515645.1 Sinocyclocheilus grahami | reverse complement strand
CACCCACACACACACACACACACACACACACACACACACACACACACACACACACACACACACACACACACACACACACACACACACACACACACACACACACACACACACAGCCGTGACTTATTCACAACACAGCATGGCCTCTCATAACTCAAAGCGTAAATGCAAACCTGCCAACCAATCAGAATAGAGTATTCAGACAATTTTCCCATGTGCTTGAATCCCAGTTAGTTGCAGAGCATTCAGATCCATAAAACAATGCAGAACAAGCGCAAGCAGTTTGAAAACAATACATCTTTATTGTTACATCTAATATGTAACTAATTGTAGCCGTGACTTATTCACAACACAGCATGGCCTCTCATAACTCAAAGCGTAAATGCAAACCTGCCAACCAATCAGAATAGAGTATTCAGACAATTTTCCCATGTGCTTGAATCCCAGTTAGTTGCAGAGCATTCAGATCCATAAAACAATGCAGAACAAGCGCAAGCAGTTTGAAAACAATACATCTTTATTGTTACATCTAATATGTAACTAATTGTATAACAGAAACACAGTAATATTGTAATTAATAGACCGTCTCAGATGTGGCAAATTAAATAACTTTTAAAACAGGGCCATTGAATGTCTACCGCAATCACATTGTGCCTGCAATGTTTAGTGAATAAAGCTCTGGGGACCTACAGCTCGGAGGTCACTAAACATATGCAATCTGGACATTAATACAAATAACACCGATAATAAATAACATTCTTCTTCATTTGTCGTCACATTTTCCCTTTTGCATTGACTTTGCAATTACATAATTTTTTTGATTGTCCTATAACCAGAAAGCTTCAAATCTGTGCATAGATGTCAACAATGAATAAAGCATAAATCAATTACCCTTTAAGGTGAATAAAACACATTTAGTTGATAAATGCCACATGAAGAAGTTTGAGTTCCTCTTTGATTACCTAAATGACCTTCAAATCTATAATTCAGGATAATCAAAGGCATTTAGAAGAGTAAACGTGAACTTGTAAACCAAAAAGAAATTTCTCAATTTAGGAAGAAACTTCTATGGTTTGCCAACTTTGAGTTTGTTAAAAGTGATGAAATCCAATAATTGACATTTCAATGAACAAATGAAAGCCATGCATTTTGCAAAAAGCTGCCAAAATTCTTATTTGCATATGAGGATGGTTTAGCAGATTTACTGTGCATAATGTGGCCCCGTAAACACAGGCAAAAGTCATTAAACTCTATTGACCAATTTTCCAAACATGCTGTATATGTACATTTTAATGTTAAAATAAATCCCTTTCCCAGATGAACCCAACTAGTAAACACCCGAAATGTCAGCTATGTCAGTTAAACATCACCACGTCACATTATCCAGCAAGCTCTGTCTAAGGCTTTATACTTGTATGCCAGTTGTTTTTACAACATCTGTGAGTGGGGGGAGGGGCTATCTGTTTGCTCAACCAACGGTGGAAGGGGTTCATGAAACCTTTTTGAAAACTGTCATTATTTCTGCAGTCATGTTTGGTGGCACTAGTGGCACAGAAATTATACACTATTAGGATTTGATGTATTTTCCCCTTTTCCATTATAATGAGATCCAGATTTTTTTGACACTTAATCACATATTAACTGCAATTAAATGAAAAGGTATGCGTGTACATTTATATTAAATGTAATTAGCCAAAATTTAGAGTGCTTTTTTGACCCACTTAAAGGGTTAGTTCACACAAAAATAAAAATTCTGTCATTAATTACTCGCCCTCATGTCGTTCCAAACCAAAGTGACATCAGGGGTTCAACTGTAATTTTACGAAGCTACGAGAAT
>NW_015506331.1:222703-234825 GCF_001515645.1 Sinocyclocheilus grahami | reverse complement strand
CTGGACGTAAACAGCGTATGCTGTTCTGTGTCAGCTGCGTCACACGGATACGCTGTTTTCGTTCAGATCAAATCACAACAATGTAGGAAACAGATCCGGCATGATGCAGTTGACAGAACAGCATACGCTATTTACGTCCAGCGGATATTCTCCAAAATGGCGCTACCGGGTGATGCGGAGGAGACGAATTGTTGAATAAAGTCGTTATTTTTTCATATATTTTTTTTCTTTCGCGCACAAAAAGTATTCTCGTAGTTGAACCCCTGATGTCACATGGATTATTTTACCGATCTCCTTGCTACGTTTCTGGACTTGGGAACATTTCAGTTGCTTTGTTGTCTATGCAGGGTCAGACAGCTCTCAGATTCCATCAAAATATCTTAATTTGTGTTCCGAAGATGAACGAAGGTCTTATGGGTTTGAAACGACATGAGGGTGAGTAATTAATGACAGAATTTTCATATTTGGGTGAACTGTCCCTTTAAGTCTGATTTAAGTACACCATTATATGTAATTACTTCTCTTGTCTATGAAATGTGATTAAAATTTAATGCTGTATGTACTGACAAGCATTTATGGTCAAACAAAATATGCTTTAATGTGGTTTTGATTCAAACTTGCATGTCACGTATTTAAATATATATATTCATATTTGTAATTTTTAAGCTACAATATAGCAGATTTAAAATATATTAACTTTACATGTAATATCAAATAACACACTACAGTTTAAATTATAATCAATAACTTTTTTAAAAGTGTAGTTAAATGTATTAAGAAACAGTCATGAAGTGGTATTTTATTTCATTAATAATATATAATCTGAACGTACAGTTTTTTATGTACTTTTTACGATTTGAATTTAATACAATTAAACATTTCTTTTTCACAAGGGCCAGATTCCAGCTCTCCAGTATGATCACGTAATACAGCATATGACATTTTCAGTCAAAATCAGACCTGCTCCTGTGAAAGACTTTCATCAGTTTCTACAGGTTTTCTTCAGCACGGCCGTGTTTCTCTCTCTATCTGTACAGACGTTTGGTTGAGCCCCAAAACTGTTGCGTTCTAAGCTCTTTGTTTTCTTATAAAAGCACGCAAAAGCTGGGCATCTACATACTGTGACTTCAAGTTGAGCCCAGGTTTCTGTCCAGTGTGGGAAAACATGGCGATGGTCAGTTTGGAGGGAACAAACCCTCTCTGCTTTGGCTTTCTCAGCCTAGCTCTCCCTGGGCAGGAAAGTCTCTCCAGCACGTCTTCCACAAGTCTACCTCTCAGCACTGATCTTGTATCGCAGGACGAAGTAAGCAATCAGACGAAGCGATACAAAGAAGATGCCCAACACAATAAAGTCCACGTAGAGTTTTGCATCTTCAATATCCAGCTCCTTCAAAATGGCTTCTGACTTCTGGAAGTGGCATGTCTCATCTTTGTCGCAGTGCAGGTCCTCACGGTCAAGCCCGTAGATGGACAGAATGACTCCTTCAAAACCATATCTGAAAGTCAGAGGACAACTGATTTAGAAGAATACCACTTAAGATATGTATTGTATTATACAGGTCTCTGGAATACTTGATTATGATTGGTCAAATACAGCAAATGTGATTGGTCAAATGTGCGGTCAGATATTTTATATTTTAACCACTACATTGTTCCTACAATGTTCATTTCTTTCATATCCACTCCAACGCCTCTTTCTGCTTGCATAGTGAAACAATTTAAATTCAGATCAATATATCATGATCATGTATTTACTTATTTGGCAAGAAATCATTATAATAAACCTCTTCATGATAATTGTACATTATATCTTACATATTTAAAAGACAACATAAATCTCATTTGTAGCTCATTTAATTTCCATAATGAGAGTTTTTTTCCCCAAGTAGAATTTTTGAGCAAGAAATAATGTTATACAGTGAAACACCCTTGTAAAAAAGAAGTTCACTTCTTTGTATTTAATGTGCACTTGCAGTGTACTTCAAGTATATTATTAAAACTACACTTGCATATGATATAATATTAATGAAATTAAAGGCTACTATACTTAAGTCAATTCATGACTGCTTCTTAACACACTTAAGCACACATTTAAAAAGTATGCTTGTAATAATGCCAATTTAAAAGTTTTACTTAAGTACATTTTGAATCACTATGTTCTAATAATATTTTGTCATGTTTTAAAGATCATGTTCACTTTTTTCTGTTGACATACTTGGCAGTGTGTTTTGATATTACATTTAAAGTTATTACAAATGTTTAATTATAAATATATTTAAATACATGACATACACATTTTAATAGAGATTAGATTTTTAGTTTCCACAAATGCTTGCCAGTACATTCGGCTAAACACTTTAACCATAATTCAAAGATGATAGAAGCAATTATGAAATTACATATAAAGATGTACTGAAGTCTTAAGTGGGTCAAAGAAAAGCAATCTTAAACTATATAATACATTTAATATTGTAAATAGCATGCATTTAAGTATCTGAAAACATTACATTCAGTATATTCTTTTAAAGTACATTATTCCCATAATAAGTACTAAGTGTTTTTTTGTTTTTTTCACACAAGGGCACCTATGATGCTGTAACATGATGCTGGTCAATAATTGTTATTTCCTGTTGTCTTCAGGTATAAATAATTAAAGTAAAAATAATTTCAGATGATACATATTAAAGGTAACTGCTGTTCCTAATTTCAAATCCAGAATTTGGCACCTACAGTATCTATCACAGCTCAATACTGAGTCTAAGCTATAATGAACATTTCCTGAGGTTGCTTTACCTAACATAGGAAATGTATGATATCCATTGGAGGTATTTAGGAATAGTGTCAAAACTGACAAAGAAGCCTGAAAACAGCAGCACAGGGATTGCTGTCACAGGACCGACAAAAGTTGCTACCTGTCGAAGAAACACAATACTGCATCATTATATCATTAGGCAAAAAGTGTGCCTTTTCTGTAAATGGCATTGAAGATTGATTGATAGAGGCAAATTCTTATATGACAAAACATTTGGCTCGTACTGTATTATTCTGAGGTATTTACTTGTAATGAGGTGGACGCTGCTCCTATCAGCAGTCCCAGTGACTGTGCAACCAGTGACGTGAGTGTCCCTAAAGCCAGGAAAAGTATGAAACGAACTGCATCTGAAGGTTGAGATGTCATCCAGTACACTATACTGCAGTAGGCCACTGGGAACACAATCTGTGAGGAAGAAAAGATTGCTCAGATTTATCCATTTCTGAAAGTATTTTGAAGTAGGCTATATGTTTTAGAGAGAAGACTGACAATCTGACTCTTTGTCCTTAACAGTCAATAGACGCGTTTCCATTACAAATTTGCACAAAACTTTGGCGATATTTTATAAATATCGATAAAAACGTGTTGCGACATGACGGTGTTTCCATTAACCGATGTTATGCGACTAAATTTAATTTTTTCCTCTCGCGACAAGTCATGGCAATGGATTTTGATGGGATTTTGACTGATTTTGGCTACACTAGCCATTATATTTAATTGAAGGAGGCGTATGCGTGTATCTTGACGGAAGCAGCGCAGAGAACAGCTTCTGAGACGTGCCGTGGTGCGACTGGTAACACAAGTGTTAACTTTGGGAAGTCGTGGCCTAATGGTTAGAGAGTCGGACTCGTAACCCAAATGTTGCGGGTTCGAGTCTCATACCGGGGGGGGGATGAATGTACAGCGCTCTAGCCCACCTTCAATACCACGACTGAGGTGCCCTTGAGCAAGGCACCGAACCCCCAACTGCTCCCCGGGCGCCGCAGCAAAAAAAATGGCTGCCCATTGCTCCAGGTGTGTGTTCACGGTGTGTGTGTGTGTTCACTGCTGTGTGTGTGCACTTTGGATGGGTTAAATGCAGAGCACTAATTCCGAGTATGGGTCACCATACTTGGCCACATGTCACTTCACATTTTTTTTTTTTTAGAGTGGCCGCGATCAGCTCCGGTGGCTGTTTCGGAGCCGTAACGCGCTGCAGACATGTGCAGTGTAAATAGTCTAAGCATTAATGGCAGGGAAAGCCCCTTATACTTGAGAGCAGCCACATATGAATTGTTTCTTGGAGGTTATAGTACATTGAGGAATGATCATATGACTTTTTTACGTACGCCATGTGGCCTGTTAATGCGGGGAAAAAAACCTTTTCCATTGCAGTTTTGCGAATTATTCCTTTTTCGCATTGCCTGAAAAACCACCTCATGCGAGTGTAAAAACTTTGCGATATATGGCCGTTTTTGCGAAATTGACGCGGTTCCATTAGGCGTATTTTCAATTCGCAATTTCAATTTGTGCAATTTGAAGGGTAATAGAAACGTGCCTAGTGTTGCAAATTTGCTTATTTGATTAATGACCTTGGAATTTTTTACTTATAAGTTGTCTTCAATCAATTTTTTTTCAGGATTTTTTACCTACACTCTTAAAAATAAAGGTGCTTCACGATGCCATAGAAGAACCTTTTTGTCTAAATGGTTCCATAAAGAACCTTTAACATCAGAAGAACCTTTCTGTTTCACAAAAGGTTCTTTGTGGTGAAAGAAGGTTCATCAGATTATAAAAAAGGTATAAAAGAGATGGTTCTTTAAAGAACCTTTGACAGAATGGTTCGTTGTGGAACCAAAAATGGTTCTTCTATGGCATCGCTTGAAGAAACTTTTGAAGCACCTTTATTTTTAAGAGTGTAACTGGAGAATATTTCTTGTAGAGACACTAGAGGATAGACTATTACCGATTCTGAGCAAAGGCCACTTATGTAATGTTGCAGCAGGATTTGTCTAAATTGGGCGAACGGTGACTTGACCTGAAAAGCAAATCCACTTCAAGCTCCAATAACATGTTTATGCCATAACCATCTTACTGTTCCCCCTTTTCTGCTTTTTTGTTCCATTTTTAACCTGTTATGTGTCTGTACTCTGAGGAAACTGCACTGTAAATCTTATTCTTATCCACTTTGTGAATTGTCTTGTTGAGCACAACAACCAAGCAAGCTGCCTTTCAGGAGGAAACCACATTTTCTTTTGTTCCATGTTACCTGAAACGGGACGTCCGCCATTGTTTTGGCCAAGTAGTATGCCTTTAGGCTGTACCAGTAATTTAGATGTTCTCTCAGAAAGACACCCATCTCAAGAGGAACTATAATAACAATCAGAAAGAACAGATGAGCAAGGATAACAAGTTAGTATCAAGTTAGTGAAAGTGTGCGTCAAACTCTTTCTTGTATAAAGAATATAACGGACATTTTTACACAAATTTGACAGACTCACAGGTGAGGACGGTGGGCATCAAAGCTGCAAACATGAGGAACAACATTGAAAAGAACAGGAAACCGGAATTGCTAAGGACTTTCTTGGCCTCGTTGCCAATGCCCAGGTATAAAAGACCAATCAGAATTCCAATCCCAAGATGAGACATGATGCGCAAGTGAGTCAACACCTAAAAGAAGAAAAATCATTTTCACATCAAACTTAAGTTCCTTCTGTTTTTACCCACTTTCATGTGTCCATCAGTACTAAATTGAGAATGGCTTCTGAATTGCAGCTTAGTTACTGAATTTGAAAATAATATGAATTTAGGGAGCAAACGGAATTTCTTTTAATTCTAGTGAAATTTAAATATGATATTCTGCTGAAAAAATGCTATATATGTATTTTCTAATATATCATTTCAGTTAAAGTTTCAACATATCATGACTCAGTGGTAGAGCATTGCATTAGCAGCGCAAAAGGTCATGGGTTCAATTCCCAGGGAACACACACATACTGGTAAAGATGTATAGCCTGAATGCACTGTAAGTCGCTTTGGATAAAAGCGTCTGCTAAATGCATAAATTATTATTATTATAAATTATATATACTGTATATAAATATATAATAAAATATTAAAGTTTTTAATATTCATGCACACAATATGAGGTATTTAAAAAAAAAACATGTTCCATTTATGCATAATTCATTATATTTAATAATAATTTTACTGATCTTGGTGGAAAACACTAAACATTAAAAGAAAAAAAAGAAAAAGAAATATATTAAATATCTTTGAATAACAATTCGGTAATTTTCAGTCAATTTGAATCCATGACCTCGCTACTAATATTAAAAAGTAATTAGGATCATTATATTACTATAGGATAAGTTTAACTTCAGTGTTTTTATTGCATAACTCCTGATGCTCTTTATGGCAAATTTGGCTCTGTTGTGTGTGTTACTAAACCTTCCCACTCGGAGGCAGTGCTGCTTACCGAATCTCTCATGATGCTAAGAAAAGTTCTTTTGAAAAGGATGCAAAACTGCGTCAGGCAGCTGGCAGAAAAACTATGGCAACCCTCTGATGATGAAGAGTCCTAAAGAAAATAGGTGCATTTTAAATGTATTCACTGTCAGAAAAAAAAGTGCCACTTTGTCACTGGGGCAGTACCTTCAAAGGGACACCTTTGTACTTTCTTTACCACTAAAGGATGCATATTCGTACTTTAGAGTAGTAATATGCACCCTTAAGTTAGTAATATGTACTATTATGGTACTTTTATGAACCCTTTAGGGGTAAAGCAGGTACAAATGTGTCCCTTTGAAGGTACTGCACCAGTGATGAGCTGTTGTACAGGTACAATTATTATTATTATACTTTTTTTTCTTTTAAAAGAGTGTTGTACAGCGATACAACAGCTCTCATACAACATAACACCCACTACATCATGTTGCTAAAGGCTTTATGTAATTCTACAAACATACCTCGTCGGATGGTCTGTGCCACAGGAAGGGATTATGGACCCCGTTACCATTCGTTTCACTTTTGTAGTCTTTCTCACACTTGCACTCCTGAACGGCCTTCACCAGCCAAGCTGTCTGGTCACCGTATTCACCAGAGGCCACCTCCAATACTGGAGAAAAGAATAAAAACTGAAAAACTCTCAGACTGAAAAACTGATGCATCAAGACTAATAAAACACCTATACTGAGAATGTAGATGTACATTATTTTTACTCTCTCTATAATTCTCAGTATATTATTTATTCATGTGTAGATGGCATCCAAAAATACAATTTTGCATCTGTCAGTGGCGAGTGAACTGGTAATACTCTAACAGGCATGAAATATATATTCGTGCCTATAAACATTATGCAGCACAACTGTTTTCAACATTGATAATAATCAGGATATTAGAATGATTTCTGAAGGATCATGTGACACTGAAGGCTGGAGTAATGATGCTGAAAATTCAGCTTTGATCACAGGAATAAATTACATTTTAAAATATATTCATATAGAAAACAGCTATTTTAAATTGTAATATTTCACAATATCACGGATTTTACTGTCATTTTTAGTCAAATAAATGCTGCCTTGGTGAAGATAAGAGACTTTTTTCAAAAACTCAAAACTTTTATGAAGTCTTTAATTACTTAATTGACTGCAAATATGCAAGGAAGCAAGAGTAAACAAATTATTTATTTAAAATATTTCTGATTTGATTCCCTTTTGTATCTTATAAATCAAGGGTCCTGTAATTCCTAAAAGTACTTTTAAATTAGCTTTGGTTTCTTTTTTTTGCATTTGGTGCTTTGTGATTTGTTACATTTGGACCTCTGTGTCCTGAGAGCAGTATTTTCTTACCGAAGTCTGCAGGGTTGTGATAGGTGGGACAGTTGAGTCCCAGTTCTCGGAGATACGGGATTAAGCTTGAAACTCTTCCTCGGTAAATACACTGGCCTTGACTGAGGACATACAGCTGGAAAAAACACCAAGAATGAGGTGTGAGAGGCAGCATTTTGCATAAAAGCATGTATTTAGAAATATTCAAGCATGAATATAAAACAGCGATCACCTTATCGAAGAGTTCAAACACTTTAGCGCTGGGCTGGTGAATTGTGCATATGACTGTTCGACCACCCTGAGCAAGAGCCTTCATCAGAGACACCACCTGGAAGCAGGAGGAGCTGTCCAGTCCACTTCAGAGAGAAAAGACACAGAGAAAATGACAGTCAGCACCTTCCTTAACATGATTAAGTTGCTGTGCTCCAATGCAGACAAGGTTTAAGTCTGGCCTGCATTACATATTGATTCCTTTCCCCATTCTCTCTACTCAAAATTTTTTTTCCATTATTATATTATATATTATGCAATATCAGTATGGTACACTGTAAAAAATGCTGGGTTAAATACAACCCAGTGCTGGGTAAAATAGGGACAAACCCAGCAATTGGGTTGTTTTGACCCAGCAGTTGGGTTACTACCCAGAAGGTTGGGTTAAACATTTAACCCAACCGCTGGGTCAAAACAGCCCAATTGCTGGGTTTGTCCCTATTTTACCCAGCACTGGGTTGTATTTAACCCAGCATTTTTTAGAGTGTAGTCTTTGCAGTACATAATAATATATCCTTGCAATAGCACCATGATGCTGTTCAAGTGTGCATACCAGTGGACCAGACAAGTTTAAAGAGATGAGATTAGATTGCAATCTTGACCTCACTCGATCAAGGCCATATTAATATCACAGATGACAGAGACCCCGCTGGATGAAGTGGAAGTGTCTATCTTAAAGGACAGGTTGTAGCCTTCAATACAATACATTCAAAACACCATGACATCACTGCACATGCTACACACAGGTTTCTGATAGGATGCTCAATTTCTTTGAGCCATGAATGTGTCCTGTTTAACCAAACACAACTCTGTGACATCATATTAATGATAACGGTGCTGCTCTTATGCAACCTAGTATAGAAGCGAGCCGAAGCCACGTGGCTTTGGAAAGACTTCCATGAAGGAGAATCTGTTTATCCTTGGATAAGCGTGGTAATCGTATAAATGCGTTTTACGAAAGTATCGTTTTATGCCGAATTGAATTTAGTTTGCCGCTCTCCAGAGAATCAGAGAGTGGTTTTTGTTCTTAGCGGGTAATCCCCAGAGAGGAATGAAGAGCTTAATAGAGCCCATAGAGACCAGAATGTAACTATGGTCGACCATAGATAGCTAACGATGCTTTTGGGAAAGCAACCCTAGGTCTCAACTGTCCAACAGTATCTCATCTGGGCAAAGCCTGTAAGTGAATATGCAATTAAATTGCATTTACACATTATAAGGACTTAACAGAGAAACCTCATGGGTAACAGCTTTTCACAAGAGATATATTTGAATCAGGAACGGCACTTAAGTTGATGATACACGAGGCAACGTTTTTGAGCGATGTTGCATGGGCACTTTCCCATTGAGAATGGGCAACAAATTTCTATCTGGATACTTTAGATCTGTCGTGGGCCCGGTGTCTCACCTGGTTGCCCGTTGATGGCAACATTGCTCAAAAAGTTGCCCGTGCCATCACCTTTATAGCCATACATTTCATAATGTTCACATGCACTGTAAAAAAAATAAATAAATTGAAGTCGTAAATAAAACAAAGATTACTGGAATAGGTTTGATAAGAAACTACAATTTCAGTCTTTCTCTTTTAAAAGTTTTGTGTGAAATGTGTTAACTTGTAATTTCTGTGTAATCATTTGCAATATTCACTAGCAATTTCTGAGTGAAAATTGTTTCAAAGTAAATCCTACACCATTTTTCTTAAGTACGGAGGAGGCTCACCTTGTGGGCTCATCAAAAAACATGACGGGTGGGTTGTTGACAAGCTCCAAGGCGATGGCCAAACGCTTCCTCTGGCCTCCAGACAGGTTGGATGTGCGTGTTTTGGCACATTCTAACAAACCGAGAGCAGTCAGGATTTCCCGAACCTACGACAACAGCACGTGTGCATCATTATGCAGTGGAATAAGGACAGCACATGCCATATCTACAATACCATTCAAACGTTTGTGGTTGGTACGATTTTTTTAGTATTTTTGAAAAATGTCTCTTATGCTCATGAAGGCTGCATTTATTTTATTAAAAAATACAGTAAAAATGCGAAATAATACTACTATTTAAAATAACTGTTTTCTATTTCAATGCATTTTATGCATTCCTGTGATGCAAAGCTGAATTTCACTCCAGTCTTCAGTGTCACAAGATCCAAAAAAATACAGTAAAAATGCGAAATAATACTACTATTTAAAATAACTGTTTTCTATTTCAATGCATTTAATGCATTCCTGTGATGCAAAGCTGAATTTCACTCCAGTCTTCAGTGTCACAAGATCCTTCAGAAATCATTCTAATATGCTGATCTGCATGTGTTGAACACAACTGTGCTGCTTAATATTTTTTGTGGAAACCATGATACATCTTTTCATGAACTTACTGACCCCAAACGTTTGAATGGCGGTGTACATGTTTACTGTGAGTTCACCAATTAGGACATGTATATCAAGTAATGTTTAAAGCACCCACAGCTGACCTTTACCAAAGGTCTCAAAAATTAGGCCGTGCATACATAACTGGTTGGGAAACTTCACACGCCTCTCACTTACCATTTCACGTCTGCCTTCATCCTTTTCCTGGAGTTTGAGATTAGCTGATACCTGAGATGGGAGGGTGAGCGATTTAGATCATGAGCATTAGCGGTACAACTAAAGCTAACAGAGGGATTTGCATGAACTCAACAACAAAGCAACTGCAATTACATGAGACATATTCCAGTGAAACTAGCAGTGAGAGCTGATTATATGTTTTCTGTTTGTGTGTGTTGTATTAACCATGATGAGGTAGTGTGCTTGCTATTAATAATGTGTTTTTCTTGGCTAAATATAAAGCATATACAGAGGCTACACGCAAAAAGGGCTGTAAAGTAAACCATTTTAACCACTTAGGGTAATTTGTACTTTAGTACTACTGAAAGCGAATACTCATACTTTTACACAATAACATTTGCAAGGGAAAAAAGTTTACTTACAATTTTTTACCCTTACAGTACCTACCCTTGTGAAAAGAAGTATGCTTAATTGTATTGATTGATACAGAGGGAGCTACTGTAACAATCTCTGTCTGTTTCATTATGTTTTGGTTTTCCCTGTTCTCATTTTGCCAGTGTTCCTCATCTTTAGTGATTTCCATAGTTCCTAAATGAATTACGCACCTGTTTCAGTTCTAGTTGATTACTTCACTCTGTGTATTTTAAGCACTTGGTTCTCTTTGTTCAGTGTCTGATCTTGTCAGTGTTATATGTGGTTGTGGTTCCCTACTCAAGTTCTTTTCCTCTGTTCCTGTTGGCTTTATCTATTAAAAGACTGTTTCCTGGATACTCGATCGTCGTGTGCTTCATTACAGCAACTGCTGAGTGACACTAATGAAGCCCAGTGATATCATTTCAGCAGACACATACCATCATGGCTTCTTGTACAGTGAGGTGTGGCAGTAACATGTCGTCCTGCATGATGTAGCAGGACACTTTCCTGAAAGATCGCAGATCCCTGGGCTGCCCGTTTATCAGGATCTCCCCTTTCATGCCTGTTTCCCTGCGTGATAAAGCACATCGTCAGATATACTTTCTATTGAAACGTTATCAAATTTATGATCACTATTTCTTGATAAATGATCACGATATCCCACACATTCCATTGCTATATTCATTCAACTTCAATGATATATAGAATGCATTGCTAGAAGCATAATATTAAAAGTAACTGCTAAATGTCCTGCCTAAAGCTACAGTTGCGTCTTTTTGACAGATTGCTTCAAGTATTCCTCATTTGTAAAATGCTTTGCATAACAGTGTCCACAAAAAGAATACATTTAAAGATGCAGTCCGATAAATTTTTTTGGTTAAAAATGATCTGAAATCAATATTTGAGCAAGTACATAACCAGCCAGTGTTCAAAACTATCGCCTTACTTTAGCCAGATTTACAACGGTTAGCTTATAATAATGTTTTTTATTTGAGTGGTACGGGTAGGTTTTCGCAGGAAATTCGAGCATAGCACTGCGTCATTACGTCACATCTGTAAACATAAAGAAGTTGTCCCGGCTACTAGGCTATCGCATGTGAGGATCCTGCAGGTGGCTGATCGTTTATAGCCTTCTCTCACAGCAGCCAGAATAATTAAATGTATAATTTTGATGGCGGATTGTAATCCATAAAGGATTATGTGTTTATAAAACACATGTGAATGAAATTAAATTATATTCCAGTTATAAATGTGCTTCTGATTACAGATAGCCTGGGA
>NW_015506331.1:215768-222560 GCF_001515645.1 Sinocyclocheilus grahami | reverse complement strand
TGACAATTAGATTAGACTGTGCAGAAATTGAAATCTACACACTATACTCATAGTCACCAATGCTGATGTTGTTAACATTAATCATTTGAGAATAAAGTATAACAATAATAATAATTTGAACGGTTTGATGTGATATGAGCTAACCGATCTTTAGATTTAATCACCATTAGTAGCGAGATTTATGGTAGGCCTAATGCTTTTTTCCTCAGTTGGTCAGAACAAACGTGGCAGACTTGTTCAGATGGCAATATCCGGTGAAAATTCTTATTTGGGTCATATATTCCAAGACGTAGGCTAGAATCTGTGATTGCGAAGTACAGTAAATATCCACACCGGTGAGGTGACTGACTGTACATACCATACATACATACTCTTCAGAACATTAGATTCATACGCGCTGGAGCCGTGCCGACTGACAACCCACGCAAGCTAGATAATTCCGCACACAGCTGCAATCACAAGGTTATGGCCTCTCTTGTTCAGTATACAAGGAACTATAGGACAGTTAGGAAATGATAACAGTAACAATATTAACTAAGAGTTTTCCCTCAATAATCTCCTAATTTGCTGCTTATTGATAGTAAGTAAGCTAGTTGTTGTAGTAGTTGTCATAGTTTAGGTAAGGGGTAGGGTTAAGGGATCTAGAATATGGTCATGCAGAACAAGGCATTAATGTGTGATTTATTTTAGTACTAGTAATAAATAAAGTACTAATAAACAGCCAATATGCAAGTAATGTGCATGCTAATAAGCAACTAGTTAATAGTGAATAGTGTTCCCTAATCTAAAGTATTACTATGATAACTGATGCTTTTATGCAGCGAAAAGAGGACATCCACAGGATGACCGATTATAACCTGTTATTTATCCAGTAGCTGAGGCTGAGATGCTAATCCAGTTGATTGCAGTGGCTGCCAGCTTAATTGGATTGTGCTTACAATCCGTCAGAGCAATACACAAATACCTCTGACCTTCTACCAGGATTCCAGGGCTTCTCCCTCTGATTGTGCACTACAGTAACCCCAAGGCAACAGAAAGGTGCATCACACTATTTCTGTAGTGGTACGGTCTCTGGGTGAAGCCAATTGGTTAGCAAATAATGGTGGGATGATTTTGCTTAGTGCACCTGATGTGCTGCATGTGACAGATGAGAGAGCTATTCCTGGCCATGAGGGACTCCAGGGTTACTTTGAGTCAAGATCAAGTGTGTGTGATGAATAAATTGAAACAGAAATGCTATAGAACCACATGCCATGGTATTAAATCACAGTTTCATTATTTATTTCTTTTTTTAAAAACAAATCTCTGTTACTCTGTTATCATTATTACTCTTATAATGTACTCATGTTGCACTGGGTTTAATCAGATGAGGGATATGTATGCATAAATGCCTCACAACAACATTCAAATCGCTTGGCAAACACAAATTCCTGTGACATGGGGTTAGATGTAGGTTTACCCAGTAGTCAAATGAAGTGCCTAAACACATTCACATCCTACACAACTAAATCATTTAGAGACTCAGCAATGTACATAACATTCATGTTTATTTTACATATAGCCTTCCACCGGTGCATGATTATGACAGCAAAGGTACCACAATGAATATAGCCGAGCTTAGTTATGATTTAAGAGGACAAACTGGATTGTAGTGCAAATAGTTTTACCATTTACTGCAATTATCTGAAAGCTGGGACCGGGTGCACATCACTAACAGCAAAGTATAATCAAATGTGCAATTCAAATCAAAATTGCTTCCATGTCAATGTCTCAAGCAGCTAATTTGCTCTTTTTGACCTATGAAGGAGATCTCATTGCGTAATGGAGCCATCAAGCTATTAGTCCTCCCTGGCACACACTTCACTTTCTCCCATGCAGCTCTTACAGCATGACATCTAGGGGATACTACTACAACACAAGGGATCAAAAAATACCAGAGGAGGAGAAGGACCACAGAGTTCACTTGGGTCTTTTACATGCTTCAGTAGGCTGGGCATAGATATTATTTTCTGTGACTTTCACCCATACAGGAGGTTACTCAAGGCTGTGTGAGGTCCTTTAAGGGCTTTTAAATGCTATTAAAAGCTTGACCCACACAAACATTGTGAACAATTTAGTTTTTAGGTATGGCAGAACAGCATAAGAGTTTCAAACTTCAACATACACTAATATACTTTAAAAGAAAATACTTAAATGTGAAATGAACGTAATGTTTTTAGATACTAAATTGCATGTCAGTTGCAATTAAATGAAAATGTATTATAACTTAAATTTATATTAAATGCAATTAGCTGAACTTAATGCTTTTGACCAGTCTTTGAAATATGGTTAAAGTGTACTGCCGAATGTACTGACAAGAATTTATGGTAAACTAAATTATTCTTAAATGTCATTTCTAATGAAAATTGTGTATCATTTAAATATATTTGTGATTACACATTTGTAATGATCAGTGTTGGGGAAAGTTACTTTTAAAAGGAATGCATTACAATATTGCATTACTCCTTAAAAAAAGTAACTAACTGCATGACTTTTTATGGAAAGGAATACGTTATGTTAGCGTTACTTTTTCCTCATCTGGACAAGGCTTACTTGTTTTGCTTTAATATCAAATTTAAACTAAATTAAAACTGAATATTTAATTACTATAATACATCAAAAGTGCAAAAGGTTAGTCAGAAATATACATTTACATACAAACTGACAACCAAACAACTTTCAGACGCCGTTTTTATTTTTTTTAGCTCAACCATCACTGAATGGAACGATTCGGATGTGCCTTGATGCCTTCCTACCTTTGAACGCGTCCTCCGAAGGCAGCATTTTTCAGTTTTCAGATGCAGCCCATGGCTGAGTCTTGTTTTGCTGTTAGCGGACATTTCTAAGCATTTCCTTGTTTCCTGTTTGCCTTGCCCCTGTGTTTTTGACTTTGGATTGTTCCCTGGTTTCTGTTCGTTTGCTGCCTGCCCTGACCACTGCCTGTTATTTGGATTACTCTCTTGCTTGCCCTGGGATATTGTTGTTTTGCTGGTGTTTGACCCTGCTTGTTTTGACTACGCTCTTGCATAAAGCTTGCATTTGGATCCCCTACTCCTTTGTCACGCCGTCCGTAACACTTTCACATTTTTGCTTATTCGTAGGGTTGAATTGGATCATCAAAGGTCAGCAGCAAGACATTGGTTAATAAAATGTGATAAAAACTTAATGGGATCAAATACTTATTTGTATAATTTAACATATTCAATTATTGCAGGTTTGTGTCATATTCTGAGTTTGCGTTACTTTAGTAGTTACCTGAAAAAAGTAATCTGATTACGTAATTCACATTACTTGTAATGCGCTACCCCCAACATTGTAAATGATAAATTGCAATTTAGTACATTTACAATACATTAACTTTAAATGAAATATTGAATACATACTAAACTTAAAATTATAATTAGAATATATTAGAATAAACTTCACTCTGTGCTGACCAAATGCCCATTAAATAGCCATGAAGTTGTGGTAACGACTTTGATAGATAGGTTCTGAGAAGTTTTTTCAGGTTATAGAAATGACACCTGAAACAGATCGATCACTCCTGCAGATTGCAATATTAAATATTTATGATACAATCATTGGCAATGAATACATTATGTGAGTGTTCAATTATAACACTTTCAAGGAGGCCTAATATTTGGAAGAAATTAAGTCTTAGAAATTTAATGGCAACATTTAGATATAACGATCAAGATATTTAAACAATATTATAATTAGGGGTTGCACCAACTAATAGACTTCAATGCTCTGCCATGACGCTTTAAGCTTAATGTCGACTAGTCGCTGGTCCTATAGAGGGCACAACAGGATAAGAAATCTTTGAAGGACTTCCACATTTACGCCCAGTTTCCAAACAGTTAAAATGACAAATAAATGCATACTCTGAAAGTGCTCTACAAGACATGTGAGATTATATTACTGGATGCTCAAAATTAAACAATCACCGTTCTAATCTAATGCGCTGCTGCACTGTAACGCACACCCATTACAGACAGTAGCTCGTACACAGTGGTGTATTGTAACGAAGTAATAATACTTCAGTACAGTACTTAAGTATTTTTTGGGAGTATCTGTACTTTACTTGAGTTTTTATATTTCTGCCAACTTTTACTTTTACGCCACTACATTTCCCTGAAGCATATTCGTTACTTACTACAAAATAGTCAGAAGTCAGAAGAACAGGGACTGCAGGAAAGCAGGTTTGACGACCATAAAATTGTGGTAACGACTTTGATAGATAGGTTCTGAGAAGTTTTTTCAGGTTATAGAAATGACACCTGAAACAGATCGATCACTCCTGCAGATTGCAATATTACATATTTATGATACAATCATTGGCAATGAATACATTATGTGAGTGTTCAAATTATAACACTTTCAAGGAGGCCTAATATTTGGAAGAAATTAAGTCTTAGAAATTTAATGGCAACATTTAGATATAACGATCAAGATATTTAAACAATATTATAATTAGGGGTTGCACCAACTAATAGACTTCAATGCTCTGCCATGACGCTTTAAGCTTAATGTCGACTAGTCGCTGGTCCTATAGAGGGCACAACAGGATAAGAAATCTTTGAAGGACTTCCACATTTACGCACAGTTTCCAAACAGTTAAAATTACAAATAAATGCATACTCTGAAAGTGCTCTACAAGACATGTGAGATTATATTACTGGATGCTCAAAATTAAACAATCACCGTTCTAATCTAATGCGCTGCTGCACTGTAACGCACACCCATTACAGACAGTAGCTCGTACACAGTGGTGTATTGTAACGAAGTAATAATACTTCAGTACAGTACTTAAGTATTTTTTGGGAGTATCTGTACTTTACTTGAGTTTTTATATTTCTGCCAACTTTTACTTTTACGCCACTACATTTCCCTGAAGCATATTCGTTACTTACTACAAAATAGTCAGAAGTCAGAAGAACAGGGACTGCAGGAAAGCAGGTTTGACGAATCAATGGTCTAGCGTCTGCAAGTTAGACTCCTAAAAACACCTTTGCTCATGTGCAAACAAGTGCGCGCACAACCGCGGATGATTCATTTTCCACTCAAGTCGAGTCTGGGGTCTGTGATATACAGTATATCTTCTGCGATAATATGGTAAATGTTGTTGTAATGATGTGCGATCTGACATTATCAAGTAGGCTATATCACCAAATCACACACAGAGTGCACGCATGTGATTTATTTGTCTATTAAAACTCAAAATTCCAGTAATAAGTGACTTACATTTTAGAAATAATATTGCTTGTTTTTGCTCAATTTTGCTAACGAAAATAGTTCCAAACAAAGATCACAGCACTGTTTTGCGTCTCTGAACAATGGACGGTGTTTACTTTACTCAACGAATCGGTTGAATATGATTCAGTGATTCAGTCATTAACGCAGTCAAAGTCTTTGTTTCTGAATGAATCAGTCGTTTGAATGAATCGGTTGAATCTCAATGACTCACTCATTAACAGTCGTTGCTGCATGACCAGTTTGAAAGTTCTGTGCGACTACCACTAGGGGGAGAAATGCGACAGTCGTGTCCGAATGTCGTGTGCAGTTGAAAGGCGACTTAACACATTAGCTGCATACATGCTTCAGTCTAGGTGTTCAGCCCAAGGCTCTGAAAGCTTTGATCACTGCTGTAGTCTGCAACGGTACAAAACACCAGGATCAAATCGGCCCTGTCCACATCTGCTTCATACCTCCCCAATGTGACATCATCATGATTCTATCCCTGATCATTTCATGACAAGATCTTTTTATCCATGCCCGGCTGTTTGCTAGTCCAGAGCACTTGCTGCCTGTCTCTGATGCTGAATGCATGATATGAAAGCAGGGCTGTGTGTTGAGCATGCTGTTCTTTTTGGAGAAGGCCAATAAAAGCTGATGGCAATCTAAGAGGATTGAACCAAAGTCGATGAGTGAGCCACCAGAACAATGAGCCTGTTGGCTATGGGACTTGGACTTATGTATATTTCATGACAAGAAGCGACACTGGAGTGTGGCATTCTGTACTTCAGGTAAAAGTTTCTACATTTCAGACTATAATTATTTACAATGGAGTACAATCTGAATGAACGAGTCCAAACTGACTTCAAGAGGAATAATTGAAACAGAAATTAAAATTAAATTTTTTTTCTCTCTCGTGTCATACATAACTTGCATTGTTATGTAAGAATTTTTTTCCATATGGAAAATGGTCATTTATGGAAAGAGCATAATTATTATTATTTTTTTATTCTTTAATTCTCATACCAATTACCTGCATTTCCCTGACTGAGCATGAAAAACAAACATTTTCAGTGTTTTTTTGTTTGTTTGCTTTGTTTTTGTGGCAGAGTGCCACAAAATGGAACACTTCAGATAGCAATAGTTATTATTAATTATATTAATTAAATTTATTAGAAACAAATCTTTAAAATGTGATAATAATAATATATTATTTTAATATATAATAAAGGTGTGCACATCAAATAAATAAATAAATAAATACAGCTCTAGAAATGTATTTACCAAACAGTGCAACATTTCAAACAGTCAGAACTTTATCTGGCACAATGATGAAATTAAAATGTATTAAACATTTGTGTCATTTTGCATTCTAAAGACTGGACAGAAATCATTACATTTATCTAGAAGTAAATAAGTAAGTATGTATGTTTTTATTTATTTATATATATATATATATACAGTGGGGCAAATAAGTATTTGATACACTGCTGATTTTTCAAGTTTTCCCACTTACAA
>NW_015506331.1:213165-215637 GCF_001515645.1 Sinocyclocheilus grahami | reverse complement strand
TTCATGCAATAAAATGGAAATTAATTATTTAAAAATCATACAATGTGATTTTCTGGATTTTTTTTTTGATTCTGTCTCTCACAGTTGAGGTGTACCTACGATGAAAATTACAGATCTCTCTATTCTTTGTAAGTGGGAAAACTTGAAAAATCGGCAGTGTATCAAATACTTATTTGCCCCACTGTATATATATATGTATTTATTATTTTTAATTTGTTATTTTATATTTTATTTTAATTTATTTTATTATTATTATTATTATATTATATTATGACATTATTCCTATAAAGCATATGCACTGAGCAGCGAATAAACACATCCAAAAACGCGTCTGAGCTATGGGGGAAAGATGACAAAATACAACCTGACAAGTGAAGTCTGGGGGGAAAAAATATATATATCTTTTTTTTTGTTTTAAGTAGTAAAAACAACAGACTGCACATCTTGAAGGATGAAGAGAGCCCATCTCTGGAGCTGAACTCTGCTCAGGATTGACAGTTCAGGATTTACTGCCAGTGACAAAGCTGCTACTGCTGAAAATTTGCTGTATCCAAGAAACTTAAAACCAAATTATAATCCAGATGGTGAGCCTAATGAAGACATCACTGCCCATCAGTAAAGCCCTGCTCCTTAAGGTAAAAGAAAGAAGAGACAGCTGGGCTGTTATGTCAGCCGTAGTGCTTAATTAATGAATTCCCTTCTGAGATATGCATGGAGGCATTTCAGGAGAACATCCATTGAAAAGGACATATTTGGAGCCAAAGACAATCACTAGAAAATTAATTTGCACTCTTGCCAAGCTGTATACAAAACAAACCATTCCCACTGAAATCAATCCAATTCCCAGAATATTTCCAATAGAAACCAACAAATCCCCTAGAAGTAAATTAAATTAAAATGTACAGCAATATGTTGGATTAGTGCAGCCATGGACCTTTTCATTAGAATAAGTTTGTAGTATGCCATTTTCTAGACATATATTTGCTGTTTGCATTTCCGTTTAAATAAAGCACATGTTCTTAAAAACATATTATTTTATAGGTGTGAACTGAATGTGATGTTTTTGGACACTCAATTAGTATATTATAATATTATAGTTTCAGTTTCATTTAAATGCTATTAGCTAAAGAAGTGTGCTTCTTTAAAGCATAACACAATTTTAAAGTAAAACTTTTAATTTAGCATTACTACAAAGCGCACTTTTTAGAAGCGTACTTAAGTGTGTTAAGAAACAGTAATGAAAGTGTGCTCTTGTTATGTACACTTAAGTAGCATTTTATTTCATTAATATTATGTGCAGTACATTTTTATTACACTACAAGCGCACATTCAGCACTATTAAGCGCACTTATTCACAAGGGTCTCTCTGAACTCATTTGGATTAAAGTAAAACCTGAATAGTAATTATTTAATGGTTGTAACTTTTATGAGATTTAACTTCAGATAACATTTACAGTCCTTTGAGGCTTGAAGGTCACACGTTACCTTTTTTTCTCCACCACGGTCCTTCAGGAACCGAGTACGAGAGATCTTTGAATTCGATGTTGACTGCGGGTCTGCGGGGGAGATATGAAAAGCGCTGGGCCTCGGTCAGATTGTTCTCTACTTTCTTCAGGTGTCCGTGTAACAGCGGCGTCTGCTGACTGCCGACGTGACTGGACATCATTTCATCAATAGACACGCACACGGTTCTGGGGTCTAGCATGAGATCGGGAGGTCCATTTGTATTCTGAAGGAGGACAGACAGAGCGCTTATGTAACACAATGCAGCCTTGAGGGAAAAAAACCTGACAAAATTGAGAGTCATCAGGAATTTTTTTTTATCAGAAGTTAATAAAGAAGAAGATTCAAAATGACACCAAAAAAAAAAAAAAAAAAGATGACTACTGAATACTGAGATAAATAATTAGTAGTTTGTAGATATTATAGAATAGCATTCTATTATATATACTACTGTTTATAAGTTTGGGATCAGTAAGATTTGTAATGATTTTTTTTATTTTTTTAAATAAAACTTTTAATTTAACATTACTACAAATCACACTTTTTAAAAGCGTACTAAAGTGTGTTAAGAAACAGTCATGAAAGTGTGCTCTTATTAAAAAAAAAATTTCAAAGTTTTTTTTTTTTTTTAAAGGGGTCATATGATGCTATTTTAAAGATCATTATTTTGTGTATTTGGTGTAACAGAATATGTTGACATGCTTTAATGTTCAAAAAACACATTATTGTAGGTCCTCTATGCCCCGCCTCTCTCAAGCACGTCGTTTTCAACAAAGCCCCTCCTTTGACAACCGCAGTCTGCTCTGATTGGCCAGCTGACCCAGTGCATTGTGATTGGCCGAACACCACAAGCACGCGTCGGAAATGTTACCATACCATAATCGCGAGCATCAGCTTTCAAAGTAAATATCAAGACCGTTAATAATGTTAGTTTTACCATCAGTTCAAGCCCGAAAGGGCGACAGAGTC
>NW_015506331.1:172455-212205 GCF_001515645.1 Sinocyclocheilus grahami | reverse complement strand
TAATGTTCAAAAAACACATTATTTTTCAAATACTGTACATTATTGGAGGTCCTCTATCCCCCGCCTCTCTCAAGCACGTCGTTTTCAACAAAGCCCCTCCTTTGACAACCGCAGTCTGCTCTGATTGGCCAGCTGACCCAGTGCATTGTGATTGGCCGAACACCACAAGCACGCGTCGGAAATGTTACCATACCATAATCGCGAGCATCAGCTTTCAAAGTAAATATCAAGACCGTTAATAATGTTAGTTTTACCATCAGTTCAAGCCCGAAAGGGCGACAGAGTTAAAAACAGTAATATTGTGAAATATTATAACAATTCAAAATAACAGTTCTATATTAATAATTTAATGTATTTCTGTGATTAAAGCTGAATTTTCAGTGTCACGTAATCCTTCAGAAATCATTCTATCAATGTTGGAAGCGGTTGTGCTGCTTAGCATTTGATTGATTGATCGATCGCAACCTGTGATACTTTGTCAGGACTCTTTGATAAATGAAAAGTTAAAAAGAACAGCATTTATACAAAGTAGAATATTTTGTAAGACTTTATTATCACGTTTTATCAATTAAACAATCTTGCTTGGAAAAAAAAAGAAAAAAAAAGCGGCTGATGAAAATTCAGCTTTGCCACCACAGGAACAAATTATATTTGAAAGTATAATAAAATAGAAAATCTACTTTAATTAGTAATATTATTGCACAATATTAAGTGTTTTTGTATTAAATAAATGCAGCCTATATGAGCATAAGAGACTTATGAAAAAACTCACTTACCCAAACTTTTAAACAGCAGTGTATATAATTTTATAATATCTATAAACTAGAAATGATTCATCTCATTGTATCACTGTAAGCACAGTGGTTTACCCGTGATATTTCTTGCCCATACCATATCTGTGGTGCACAATAATATTTCCATAGTATATTCCTAAATTAGAGTACCATCAAATGACCTTGTCATTGCTCTGTAATAATAACATCACTGTAACAAGACAGTATTTTTGCAACAGAACTCCATGCAGCATTTTTAACCTGTAAAAATACACTTGATTGTTTAATCAAAACACATTAGAGTTGTACATTTGAGAAATGTGGCTATAGTAGCCTATATTAACAGTTCATCCGTGAAACGCATGCTAAATATAAAGAGAGACGACCTAATCGGTCTCCCTCTAGCTACAGAAGGCAGATGAGGTTACTATCGGACAAAGCTTATTCTAAGCTCTGGGACAACAGGAGGCTGCTGCCCAAATGTCAGTTTAATGCAGCATAATGTGTTTTCATATTAAAACGGTATTATGTAATATAAAAGGATATAAAAATCATATGAAATTTCCATTCCAAAATTATGAAGACTTTTTTTTTTTGAATATTTTGCAATGGATTATGCATTTAAAATAAGTCATGCAATCTATGACAACAGGAAAGTATATATAAGTGCACAGCGTTTTAGATGGTAAAGTCATGGAGTCGGTGAGGGTTATTCTGGTTCATCTGAAATAAACACATCACTGATGCCTGCTTTAAACATACTTTTTTTTTAATGCAGCTTATTAAAAATGTGTTTCACAAATAGGAAATCTGATTACTAAATGAATGTTTAAATCTTACCATTATGATGGAGTTGGTCTCTGTAGTATTGTTGACTGAAAAGGCTGCCATGAGACATGCCATTCCTGTAAAATGTGCTGCGACAGACTGCGCTTCTGGCCAGTGCAGTGAGATGCGGCATGTGTTTGGTGCTCCACGCTCTCCTCGCGTCTGTTATTGTTTACACCTGCGCTGGGTGTTCAGAGGGTGACGTCACTGGCCGTGCAGCAGCGGCGGAGGAGGAGGAGGACGCGCGCGGGACACAGGACGCGTGTTTGCGATGAAATGAATGGAACACACGAAACGGAACGCACCGCCGAGGCCTCGCGGCGCGTTTTAAAAAGCTGAACTGCTTTCATAAAGCGCGACACATCGACAGCCACTAGAAAGCAAATACATTGAATATTTAGACTGTAAGCCAGAATTAAAAATGCATAAATGTATAGTCCAAATATAGCACTCTGTGTACATACATACATAAAATCAAAATGTTTACAAAAATGACATATCATTTAGTTCGTTATAGGCTAGTATATATGCATATATATATATATATATATACAGTGGGGCAAAAAAGTATTTAGTCAGCCACCAATTGTGCAAGTTCTCCCACTTAAAAAGATGAGAGAGGCCTGTAATTTTCATCATAGGTATACCTCAACTATGAGAGACAAAATGAGAAAAAAAATCCAGAAAATCACATTGTAGGATTTTTAAAGAATTAATTGGTAAAGTCCTCGGTAAAATAAGTATTTGGTCACCTACAAACAAGCAAGATTTCTGGCCCTCACAGACCTGTAACTTCTTCTTTAAGAGGCTCCTCTGTCCTCCACTCATTACCTGTATTAATGGCATCTGTTTGAACTCATTATCAGTATAAAAGACACCTGTCCACAACCTCAAACAGTCACACTCCAAACTCCACCATGGCCAAGACCAAAGAGCTGTCAAAGGACACCAGAAACAAAATTGTAGACCTGCACCAGGCTGGGAAGACTGAATCTACAATAGGTAAGCAGCTTGGTGTGAAGAAATCAACTGTGGGAGCAATTATTAGAAAATGGAAGACACACAAGACCACTGATAATCTCCCTCGATATGGGGCTCCACGCAAGATCTCACCCCATGGGGTCAAAATGATCACAAGAACTGTGAGCAAAAATCCCACAACCACACGGGGGGACCTAGTGAATGACCTGCAGAGAGCTGGGACCAAAGTAACAAAGGCTACCATCAGTAACACACTGCACCGCCAGGGACTCAAATCCTGCAGTGCCAGACGTGTCCCCCTGCTTAAGCCAGTACATGTCCAGGCCCGTCTGAAGTTTGCTAGAGAGCATTTGGATGATCCAGAAGAGGATTGGGAGAATGTCATATGGTCAGATGAAACCAAAATAGAACTTTTTGGTAAAAACTCAACTTGTCGTGTTTGGAGGAGAAAGAATGCTGAGTTGCATCCAAAGAACACCATACCTACTGTGAAGCATGGGGGTGGAAACATCATGCTTTGGGGCTGTTTTTCTGCAAAGGGACCAGGACGACTGATCCATGTAAACGAAAGAATGAATGGGGCCATGTATCGTGAGATTTTGAGTGAAAACCTCCTTCCATCAGCAAGGGCACTGAAGATGAAACGTGGCTGGGTCTTTCAGCATGACAATGATCCAAAACACACCGCCCGGGCAACGAAGGAGTGGCTTCATAAGAAGCATTTCAAGGTCCTGGAGTGGCCTAGCCAGTCTCCAGATCTCAACCCCATAGAAAATCTTTGGAGGGAGTTGAAAATCCATGTTGCCCAGCGACAGCCCCAAAACATTACTGCTCTAGAGGAGATCTGCATGGAGGAATGGGCCAAAATACCAGCAACAGTGTGTGAAAACCTTGTGAAGACTTACAGAAAACATTTGACCTCTGTCATTGCCAACAAAAGGTGTATATAACAAAGTATTGAGATGAAATTTAGTTATTGACCAAATACTTATTTTCCACCATAATTTGCAAATAAATTATTTAAAAATCCTACAATGTGATTTTCTGGATTTTTTTTCTCATTTTGTCTCTCATAGTTGAGGTATACCTATGATGAAAATTACAGGCCTCTCTCATCTTTTTAAGTGGGAGAACTTGCACAATTGGTGGCTGACTAAATACTTTTTTCCCCCACTGTATATGCTATAATGTACTGTATAGTATAGAGCTAAAATGTGATACTGTAAATAATTGAGTATATCAGTTCACTACCCAGAGCCTGTAAATAGAAGTTGAATATTGTCAATAGCCAATGCACTGCTCAAATTTTTATTCTACCAGTGCAGAATGCACTGAGAACAGGTTTAATGCACACTCCCTCTGGTGGCTGATTACTGAAAATGACTTTTATTGGCAGAGAAGTGAAAAGCCATAATCATCATCTTTTATGCCCAATTTAGTATGCTTTAGAATGAATGAATGAATAAATGAATCAATTAATAACATGGAAGAATGTTCAGCTAGGTAAGGTTCTTTACCCAACACTTCTGACAGTTTTGAAACCAGTGTGTGAGCGAGTGTGTGTGTGTGTGTGTGCACCTACTTAACCATATTTTGGGGACAAATGTGTACACATAAGTGAGCAGAACCTGACAAAATCACAGAAAACCTCAATTTGGGGACGTCCTCATTTGTAGAACTGGTTGTAAAATAAAGTAAACAAAGTTTGTTTGTTTTTTAATTGCATAAAGTTTTCTGTGAGGGGTAGGGATGCGTTTAGGTTAAAAAGTGTATAACTATCTGTATATAAAAACAATAGAAGTCTATGTAATGTCCCCATTTACATAGCTAAGTAAATGTGTGTGTGTGTGTGTGTGTGTGTGTGTGTGGAGAAAGGGTCCTGGTCACAAGGTCTTGCATGTGAGCTGCTGTTGCTGCTGCAGTGGGTCCTGAATAGTGCATTTTTTGCTGACAGCATTCCTGGCCATACATAGTTGCACAACTACCTGTTTATCAATGATTTTCCACTGCAGAAACACACACATATATAAGTCTTAAATGAGGTCCTTCTAAACATAATGGTGCAGGATGTAGCCTACTTTTTACATTAACAATGATACTTCTATCAGCAGTGATTCTGATCAGGTATTAGCATACAGTGAAGGAAAATTACCCATAACTTGTACAAAACAATACAAATGAAAGAAAGAAATGCAAATAAATATACCTTGCCGTGTTACAAATCAGGAAAAAAACTAACAATACAAATAAAACCACTATAACCAATTGATCCAGATTCATCCAATACCTACAGTAAAACAAAACAAACTAAAACAAATCTATAATCGCATGTATCTCTAAAACAAATACATATGCACCTTTGTGTAATATTGTGATTGAAGTAGGTATAAAATATTGGTTACACTTTATTTTAAGGTGTCCTTGTTACAGTGTAATTATACATACAAGTACTGAGTAATATTAATTAACTACATGTACTTACTACATGGTTAGGATTAGGGCTTGGTTTAGGGTTACTTGCATATAATTATGTATAATAAATTGTTATTATATTAGGAAGTACATGTAACATATGGAACAAGGAAACCTTCAAATAAAGTGTAACCAAAATATTTCCTAAAACAATTACACTTACACAGTTAAACTGTACATATAACTGAAAGAAAGACCTGCAACCACAATGCAGCGTTACATCATTAAACGGACAAGCATGATATAACAAGCCTATTATACTTTTTAAGGCTAAAGTTTTTTTACATTTCAGTTTTTAACAATATCACACTTAAGATTAGATTTTTTTTTATAAACCGATAAAAGCAGTTCTTATATTTAATACAAATATTATTTATTTCTTTGCATGCATAACGGGCATAAGTTATGAAACAGCAGCTAGGCTTATGGGTAAACCAAGTCCTTTTCAAAACACGCTGTGATTAGACAGAAAATACAGACACACACTCATCACTGGAATGAAAACTATGTTATTTACAGTAGCATTGACAGGGCCCCCAACCTCCCTCCCTCCCTCCCCTCTACCAGAGCTGCTGTACCATATAAATGTGAGAGACGTCAGCCATCCGGCCAGAGATGCAATGAGCTACAACATGAGTGCGCTGGGACTGATTCTTATAACTCTGCTGCTGCTGACAGCGGGTGAAGGTACAAGTGCATTTAAACAATAGAATATAGCCTTGCAACTAGTCTTGATGTGTAGGTATTGGTAGTAGTATTACAAGAAAGGTGTGGCTGCTGATGTGCATTTGCTGGTTAATGGCATTATTACTTACTGGCAAAGACAACAGTTTAGACTTGTTTTAACTCCGTTTTAACTTTTCCCGAAAGCTAATGACACAGATGTACAGGGCTGGACTTGCGGATATCGAGGGCTGTGCAGGAAGCACTGCTACGCGCAGGAGTACATGATTGGCTACCATGGTTGCCCTCGAAGATACAGGTACTCAAATGTTCTTCAGTGAATGTTATTGTATACAGATGTGAATTACATTGTACTGTGAATTGTACAAAAGTATATCTGCAGAAATGTACTTTCAATGGAGCAACCGGGTGGGTGGGTGGAGCAACCGGGTGGAGCAACTGGATGGATGGATGGATTCAGTTGTGCCTAATTATCCTTATCCATGCCTAAAAAGTTACACAATTAAATCTTGCCGAAATATTTTTTCCTCACCTTTACATTTCTCAATATTTTTTTTTATTCTTTTGTAGGTGCTGTGCTTTGCGATTTTAACCTATAACCTACTTATGAAGATGCTCCTGCTTACCAAGACGGCGTGCAGAACCTCTTCTTTCACAGAAAATTTGAAATGCTGTGTTGATTTACGAATGTTAGCATAAAGGTGCGGTCACGTCAGCCAAATTTCTCAGGCAGATGTATGAAGTCACTTTCAAACCAAGCAGCTTTCTGTTGGTCAGCGAGGCGAAATCTGTTAAATGTGACCGCACCTCAAGAATGATTTTTTGCTGCAAAATGTCACCAAGAGTTTGCATTATTCTGTCACCTTCTTAAACAATCACCTAAAAAAAAATCTGCAAAAGTAACAGCGAATAAGATCCACATTTTGATTGCCAAAAGGATCTGCCAATATGCACTCAGAATTTAGATTGACCCATTGTTAATTATTAGACTGGTCACTGTATGCAGTATATTTGTTTGGTATCTGCTCTAATTGGATTAATGGAGAAAGCAGCTCAGCTTTGGTTTCCACGGTATGACCTGCATTGAGTAACAAGAGTTTGCTGACCCACATATCTCATAACAGGGCAACAATCCCATCCAATACATAAAGGGCAAATGCAAGTTTGACGTCTTTTAACAGTTCGGTCATGAAGCAGCTGGATTGCTGAATGCTTTGTGTTGTAATTTATGGTGTTTCAATTAAATAAAATACATCTTTTAAGAAGGTTTAAAGAAAGTTTTTTTTTTCTTCAAAATGCCAGTTGTGTCTAACGTTAATTGTTTTGACTGTGATACAGGACAAAGGTATAATAAAATGTATTTAGTCTACATTGGCAGGTCGACCTGCCACAGAATTAAAAATTAAATTAAATATATTTGCAAGTTTTTATCTCATTATCTCTCGCAATTAAGGTTATATCCCAAATGCGTCGGACTTAAATCGGTCATAAAATCTAAATATAAAACAAATTTCCACCTAATGCGGTGTATAGTCTTCAGTGTTGTAGAGGAACGCGCGTGATCACACTCACAGATCCACTTTATTGGATGGGGCCAAATGTGAGTCATTCCATCTATGTGCATCAGCGTGTTCAAAGCACAATGGAACAAACCCCCACAGATCTGTTTACACAGGCTCTGCCGTCACAATAATGTCTAGGGCACAGACTGACTTTCAAAGGATAAAAGTGTAATATGTGAGTCACTAAAAATACTACCAGTGTTTTTCAGGTGTTATTTGTTGCATCTTATTTACGGTATTGTATGCGGTATTACATGTGATCTAACATGCAAACCTCACACAGTTGATTTTAAAGTCTCAATATATATTTTCTTCCATATTATGATCATTTGAGAGAAAAGGATTGTTGAAAAATATGAATGAGGATGGGGTTCTGTTCATCGGTTGTTGAGTGGATGGAGGCAGACCTGAATGCGTGCTTGGACTAAATGATTGGAGAGGTCTTGTATGAGTCACAAGATACTGTATGAGTCTGTTGTTTCACTGGAACGTCAAGTTATTACATTTTAATAAAAAAAAAAAAAAAAAGAGCTCAAAATATTTTGTGGAATATGGTGCCGTTTCATTTGCATTATGTAAATAATGAAGTCAATATTATGGTTTCTAAAATTCTGAAAGTCTGCTGGAATATGAGATTATTAACTGGAACTTTGAATCACAAACACCTTATTCTGAATGTTTATTTGTATAAAATGTTCTGAATATTTGTCTGAAAGCAAGCCTGGGTGAAATAGTTATGTAAATTCAAGCAAATAAAGAAATACATTTTTGTTTTAAAAAGTAGATATAAATAAAAAAAATAGCCATCTTTACAGAGCTAAGACTGTGCCTGCTTAATCCGAGCAAAAATTTAATGCTGAATAAAATAATATAAATAATAATAAAAGTTTTGCTTTGACCCACCTTATGCCCTAGTATCAAGTATGCTGTGTAAATGCATTCATGCCACCTCTGAGCAGCATTATACAGTCTATATAAACACACCAACATGCCACTTCATTTCCGGCGATATCGTTGACATAATTGCAAAGATATTATTTAAACTGAGCTGGATGTTGACATCACTGAATTCAATGATGAACTGTCTTGAACTGAAAAATGAGTGTTTACTATTGTCACTTTGCATTATTGACACTATTTTCCTAATTAATGCGGTTCAGTTGCTTTGACACAATCTGTATTGTTAAAAGCGCTATATAAATAAAGGTGACTTGACTTCAAAAGTGCTTCTGTGCCACCTTTGACCTTTGCAGTGTAACTTTACTGTCATTTGTATTTAAAAAAACAACAAAAAAAAAACAATCGAGGCTTAAACCGAATGTTGAAACCATTTACATGGTTTACATGGTGCATTCCTATTTTTTATAAATGTGAGTAATATAGCAATAATCTTGTCATAAATATAAAAAACAGAATATGAATTTTTGATTGGGAAATGAGTAGAGGTGGTCAAAAAAGAATAAATCATATCTAGCAAACGTTATTAAAACGAAAGATTGACATCAAACAGAAATGTAAAAACGCCGTATCACTTTATTTTGTAATTTTTTTGTTTGTTTGATAACAGGCACATACAATATGGGTAGCTAAAGCTGAATATTATTAGACAAAAATGCTTCGAATCCTTAATGGAATTCAGCAAGTTAATATTTCACAATATGGAGAAACAAACTGCATCCAGATGTACAGTTCTTTCAAAATAAATTATTACTTGATAATTTATTTACTTGAAAATATCTGTTGACAGAACACAGAAAGAAAACCAGGAAATTCAGGTCCATTCACTCCTGAGTGTGAAAAACAGGTCAAAACTGATCCAATGCTCAAAAAAAAGAAAAAGAAAAAAAAGAAACATAAAACGATTATCCCTGGTTTAAGTTTAAATGGCCAAACACAAAAGTATCAAAATGACACGAGGACAATTCAACAGATGAACACAGTCCCTCCTTTGCTTTTCATTGTCCTTCAAAGCCTAAACAACAAGTATAAATCAGAATAGAAAAAAACGTGCAGATTGAAAACATTTTATAAAGCTTGGCATATATATATATATATATATATATATATATACACAGGCATATATAGGCATCATGAAATGTGGGCGCACTATCGTGGATCACTTCCAAAAACACTCCTAAAGTAAGGAGTGACTTATTTTGCTTTATGAATACATAAATATCCTCGCAACACCTAAAAACTTATTGGGAACTGTTTTTGATTATGAAAAAAATTTAATTTATAGACCAACTTTTCATTTTTGGGTGTACTATTTCTTTAAAGTGAGCGTTTAAATTTACCTAACATCTACTGATATTGAAGAACACTGTTTTTTCTTATCTATGCATGTTGTAGAAATGTCTGGATTTTTATTAAGAGCATTATAATGAGAGACCGGTATAAACTGAACTTGCATTTAAAAAACAAAACAAAAAACATGGTTAACAAAAAAGAAACCTGGACCATTTCTTTAACAGAAGAAATAGAACGCTGTGCTGACCTTATGTAATGTTATAGCTGCGAGCTAAACTCTGATAACACTCACTAGCCTGAATAAAAGCTGTGTTTGTCCCACTAAAGCCACCGTTACTGCATGTGCGGTGTCACTGAAGGCCAGTGCCGTCAGTTTCTACTAAACGTTACTTTGTCTTCTTGTCTGTGGCCAATGTATCATGAAGCTTTGAGACAGATTTCTCATATTGGTCCATCACCAGCGTCCCGTTCTCGTCGAAGAACACCCCGACTGACTTCGTAAACTCCATCTCTCTCGACTGCTTGGTTTTCCCATCAGTGAAACACAATCTTAAAGTATACTGGTCATCAAACCTAATGGAAACAAGTCAGTAAGTTGCAATCAATTAATATTTAGAAGAATTACACTACAGTATGATGTTTTTCTTTTTCTGAAGAATGGCATTGCTATACAGTGAACAGGCGTTTAGTACAGTAGGGTTGTTAAAATGGCTGAAAAATTAAATTCAATTTGTGTACTTAAATATCAAAATTTGAATTATATTCGAATTTAAAATGCATAATTTCAGGTAGGGTGAAGAAAAGCTTTTGGCTTCTCTTCTGAGGCCACAAGAGGGCGCATTGAGCAAAATATTACTAATGCACGTTTATTCAACGCATAAGAAAACATGACTATCTGAGAGAAAAAAACAATTAAGTTGCTTAAACAACTAGAAACAAAACAGCATCATGTATGTATACATAGTTTAATACAAAGGGCAGAAAGCCAATCACACGGAGTACATTTTTTGTTTAAAAACATGAGATGCAGTGGGATGGGGAAAAAATCAATTAATATTTAGAAGAATTACACTACAGTATGATGTTTTTCTTTTTCTGAAGAATGGCATTGCTATACAGTGAACAGGTGTTTAGTACAGTAGGGTTGTTAAAATGGCTGAAAAATTAAATTCAATTTGTGTACTTAAATATCAAAATTTGAATTATATTCGAATTTAAAATGCATAATTTCAGGTAGGGTGAAGAAAAGCTTTTGGCTTCTCTTCTGAGGCCACAAGAGGGCGCATTGAGCAAAATATTACTAATGCACGTTTATTCAACGCATAAGAAAACATGACTATCTGAGAGAAAAAAACAATTAAGTTGCTTAAACAACTAGAAACAAAACAGCATCATGTATGTATACATAGTTTAATACAAAGGGCAGAAAGCCAATCACACGGAGTACATTTTTTGTTTAAAAACATGAGATGCAGTGGGATGGGGAAAAACCCGCCATAAAGTCTCGATATATGTTTTTTCAAAGTTAAAATTGCATGGCTTTATAAACATGTGGCTCCTTTGTGCTACACGCGAGTGCAACTGTGATAGATGTCCCTCTAGAAAATGCGCAAAATGTGTTCTGTGTGAACGGCTTGCTTTCAGTTTTGATGTAAACAAGATCTCCGCATTGATGTTCTCTTTTTCCGCAATATTTTTAATGAACAACGCAGCAGCGCCGCATCTAGTGGCTTCAACTGGATAGGCTAACAAAAACATTGTAACGCAACGACACTTACATCGTCATCGCATCTCATGCGCCACTGATAAGGCTGTCTCCTTAACGCACAACTAAAATTCAAATGCAATGTTTTTGCATTCGAATGTGGATTTTTATTTTAAATTAGATTCAATTTAAACTTTTTTTGCCAGCCCTATTTTACAGTACTGTCATTAAATAGTTATGGTTAGGGGTTTGTTCTACCCCCTATGGGTGTGCAATATTGATCAAAAATAAAGTATTGTTATTTTTGGAGATTTTTTTCAATAACAATTTTTGGCAATATTTTGTGCGAGTGTGTTTAAGTGCTCTTCCCATGGATTAGGCCTGTCTAAAACCACCAGTAGGTGGCAGCCCAACCTAGTCTTCATGAGCGATTCATTGAATCATTCATTCAAACGATTTGTTCAAAATGGTTGGTTCATTTAGAAACAAAGCAAATTACTGTCTTTATGAATGGGTCATTGAATCATTGACTCAAATGATTTGATTAGAAGCGGATTCATTCAAGTATGAAACATCGCAGTGTTTCTCTGAGAGGCACAACCGTTTTGCTCCGACTTTTTTGGAACTATTTTTGTTGGTGAAACATAGCAAGAACAGCCAATATTGTGTCCAAAATGTAATTCAGTATTATCAACGTTGTTATATTACATTACAATATTACATTTTGGATCACGCTAATATTTCGGAAAACTGCACGCTTGCTTGTGTGATAATACTTATGTCATATATCTTACAACTCATAAAGGGATATTTTTTGCAACAAAAACAGGGCAACAGGGTTTTTGCAGGATTTTTAAGTGCAAATTTAAGACTTTTTAATACCTTTTTAAGACCTGCACAAATAAAATTAATACCATATGAGCTGGGTAGGACAATGTCTATAGTACCATATTATACTGTAAAATGACTGTAAAAAGTAAGGCTGGGTAAAAAAATATCGATATCTCAGTTTTAATCAATTCTCATTTTTACAGAACGATATCGATTCTTAAATCCCAAGAATCGATTAGTCTAGCCTGTTTTCAGTTAATGGATGGAACATTTAAAGGCACCTCCCATCCAATAAATCGCAATAAGCATTGTGCTTTGGTACTTTTAATATGAAACAAAGACTCAGATTTTAAATTCTGTCCATTGTATTGCAGTATTTAAACAATAAATGCCATTTTGGCGCTGTTTAATGTGGAGTGACAGATCGCTGTAGCGCGGCGCACCTCAGTTCAATAGAAGCGGCAGTGCGGGGTGCACGTGAACTGATCATCTTCTCCACATTAATACCAGCTTCAGCACAATAGATTTTAATTTATGTTTGAATAAAGCCATCAAGTTTTTATGACAGCCACCATTATGTTTATATATATATATATATATATATATATATATATATAAACGAATTGAAGTATTAGTATTAATTGTAAATTGTAATTGTAATTTTATTATTTAAAAAACTTCATTGTGTAATTTTAGCAGTTGTATATTAGCCTACAAATCAGTAAATTTTAACCTTCAATATTATAGTAATGTAGTACCAACTGACTCATGTATATCTTACAGCTTTAGGTGAGATTTTTTTCCCTTGAGAAAATTTGGCATGTACTGTACCTGATATTTATCCAAAATAATCGACATTGAATCGAAAGCTTATGAATGAGAATCAAATCGTAAAATTTGTGTCAAAACCCAGCCCTAGTAAAAAAAAAAGCATAATTTACAGTTCATATACATGTTTTCACAAAAACAAAAAAGTTTTATAAAATGATAATCTTTACATTTCAGCCTTTAAACCATTTTTAAGAAAATGGAGTTGAAAGTATGAATTATTATATTAATTTAAACAATTATCATCAATAAATTATATAAATTAAATAAATTAGGGGTTTTGCAATATTAACAAAAAATATCTCTATATTTTCTGGGATTTTATCGATAACGATAATTAGACGATATTTTGCTGAGTGTGTTACTGTGCTGATATCTTAAGGACTACCGTGGACAGCCGACTCTTGAATTTTATTATATATATATATATATATATATATATATATATTATGTGTGGTCAGTTCACATCAGTGATAGAAATTAATATTTTCCAGTAAGTTGTATGGCCATTTTTAACTTTAAAAGTGTGCAACAACTTTTGAGTCAAATTCTTGCATTTGGGCTGTTACCAGTTTTCAGTTAATGGATGGAACATTTAAAGGCACCTCCCATCCAATAAATCGCAATAAGCATTGTGCTTTGGTACTTTTAATATGAAACAAAGACTCAGATTTTAAATTCTGTCCATTGTATTGCAGTATTTAAACAATAAATGCCATTTTGGCGCTGTTTAATGTGGAGTGACAGATCGCTGTAGCGCGGCGCACCTCAGTTCAATAGAAGCGGCAGTGCGGGGTGCACGTGAACTGATCATCTTCTCCACATTAATACCAGCTTCAGCACAAAATAATCATGACTAAACATCCGAAGGTTTAAGTTAAAAGAGAGTACAACTTTACAATCCGTATCCCATCTCGTGTAATCTCTCAATTAGTGTTTCACGCAAATACGTCAATATAACGGCTTCATATTCTGTGTGGTCAGTTCACATCAGTGATAGAAATTAATATTTTCCAGTAAGTTGTATGGCCATTTTTAACTTTAAAAGTGTGCAACAACTTTTGAGTCAAATTCTTGCATTTGGGCTGTTACCAAGCAAATGAAATCAGTTTCCACAAAATGTATCTTTCCAATGCAGAGGAAACACAGAAGCTGCATCTTAAGTGGCATTTAGATGCATTTACACATAAACAATGTGTCACGTAACGTCACATTTACCTCAGAGAAAACATATTCGGTGACCATAAATTCATCAGTAAGCTGGAAAAATAAACTGTAGAGAGGGGCATTTTGCTAAATATACACCATATAACATGTTTATTATATTTTTTAATTTTTGAATAAATCCAAGTTTTTATGATAGCCACCATTTAAATGTTTATATATATATATATATATATATATATATATATATAAACGAATTGAAGTATTAGTATTAATTGTAAATTGTAATTGTAATTTTATTATTTAAAAAACTTCATTGTGTAATTTTAGCAGTTGTATATTAGCCTACAAATCAGTAAATTTTAACCTTCAATATTATAGTAATGTAGTACCAACTGACTCATGTATATCTTACAGCTTTAGGTGAGATTTTTTTCCCTTGAGAAAATTTGGCATGTACTGTACCTGATATTTATCCAAAATAATCGACATTGAATCGAAAGCTTATGAATGAGAATCAAATCGTAAAATTTGTGTCAAAACCCAGCCCTAGTAAAAAAAAAAGCATAATTTACAGTTCATATACATGTTTTCACAAAAACAAAAAAGTTTTATAAAATGATAATCTTTACATTTCAGCCTTTAAACCATTTTTAAGAAAATGGAGTTGAAAGTATGAATTATTATATTAATTTAAACAATTATCATCAATAAATTATATAAATTAAATAAATTAGGGGTTTTGCAATATTAACAAAAAATATCTCTATATTTTCTGGGATTTTATCGATAACGATAATTAGACGATATTTTGCTGAGTGTGTTACTGTGCTGATATCTTAAGGACTACCGTGGACAGCCGACTCTTGAATTTTATTATATATATATATATATATATATATATATATATTATGTGTGGTCAGTTCACATCAGTGATAGAAATTAATATTTTCCAGTAAGTTGTATGGCCATTTTTAACTTTAAAAGTGTGCAACAACTTTTGAGTCAAATTCTTGCATTTGGGCTGTTACCAAGCAAATGAAATCAGTTTCCACAAAATGTATCTTTCCAATGCAGAGGAAACACAGAAGCTGCATCTTAAGTGGCATTTAGATGCATTTACACAAGGGATGTGCGGGTCTAGTCGACTAAACGGTACAGCTCCTACTAGTCGACACTGAAAACAATAGGCCCTTTCGCACCGCTTTAGTTCCAGAACTAAATGTACGGTACTAAAGTACTGGGACGATTTTGCGCGAACTATATATTTCCCAGTACCATATAAATGGTTGCATTCGCACCGAGAATGTGTACTAAGAAGTGACGTAAGCCGGTCGACAGCGTCGTCATTTGTGCGCGGCGTTCAACAACAGAAACAAAGAAGAACATTAACAACAGGAGGATGGAGGATGCTGTGATCGGAGCTGTTTTTGTTGTGTCTCGCGGGTTTCACAATAATGGACATGGAAAGTCGACGTATACGTAAAGCGATTGAAAGAACGGAAAGGAGGACTAAGAATCTCCAACGACAACTGGCAGTGCTACATTTGCTACAAGTGCCTGCACTTCAGCATCCGTCCATCTATCGCTGTTCTCCATACTTGCGAAATAAGTTGACATGTTTACAGTATGTTTACACAGCGTTTTAAATCATGGCGGGTGAGGGCGTTTTCGTACGCGTTTGGCCAATCAATGTCTACTTGCGTCACGATTAGTACCAGTTGTGCTGGTTAGACCCTGCTCCGGAGTAGGAGCTAATTTGGTTCTCGAAAAAGGCAGTCTGGTACTAAAATCGCTCTCAGTTCCGGCGGTGCGAACATGCCGAAAAGTGGGTAGTTCCACAATTAGTTCTGGTACTATTAAAAGGTTCCTGCGGTGCGAAAGGCCCTAATAGTTGATTATACGACATAAAAACAAAAGAAAAACAAAAACAGGATTTTCTCATTCACATTACCATCATTTTAACATTGCATTTAAACCATTTTAAATAAGTTAAAATAAAACGTTTGAAAAAGAATACATTATTTTTAAAAGTTTATCTGGGCGGAAACTACATTTTTACCTCAGACCTCACATGCGTTTTCTTCGTGTCACTGTTAATAAGTGAGTCATTGCGATTGAACCGAATCATTTAAACGCTTGATTCATTCATGAAGGAAACACCGTCATGTTGCTCAGAGATGCAAAACAGTGCTGCTTTTTGTTGGCGAAAAAGAGCAAAAGCAGGAAAAACGGTGTCTAAAACGTAAGTCTCTTAACTTCTTGTTTATTGCACTGTTGTATAAAATAACACATTTGATCACATTTGTAATCATGATGACTTTGAGAAAAAAACGGCACTCAACTATATGAAATTATATAAATATATACATTTTCTGCCCCCATATCTTGAATTATGTGATCATTCTAAATGCATTTTAATAGACCGATTCATTCAGTGGAAGAACGCACTATAAATGCGCGCACTAGTTTAACCTATATTAACTGACTTCATCACCTAATGTATGTGTGCAGACTGTGCACGGTTTTGTTCGCTTTTTGCGATGTACTCAATGTCGAATCGTACGCCGTTAAAACAACAATTACGATATTAAATCGCAGACTAATCGTATATATCGCACACCCTACTGTTTTGATTTTTATAATGCATCGCCTTCTTATCGATCCACCAGTTCACATTTAAAGCTCTGCGTGTTTGCAGGGTAAAAACATGGGCCGATTTACGCATTGGTCTGAGTACCAGTTGTGCTGGTTAGACCCTGCTCCGGAGTAGGAGCTAATTTGGTTCTCGAAAAAGGCAGTCTGGTACTAAAATCGCTCTCAGTTCCGGCGGTGCGAACATGCCGAAAAGTGGGTAGTTCCACAATTAGTTCTGGTACTATTAAAAGGTTCCTGCGGTGCGAAAGGCCCTAATAGTTGATTATACGACATAAAAACAAAAGAAAAACAAAAACAGGATTTTCTCATTCACATTACCATCATTTTAACATTGCATTTAAACCATTTTAAATAAGTTAAAATAAAACGTTTGAAAAAGAATACATTATTTTTAAAAGTTTATCTGGGCGGAAACTACATTTTTACCTCAGACCTCACATGCGTTTTCTTCGTGTCACTGTTAATAAGTGAGTCATTGCGATTGAACCGAATCATTTAAACGCTTGATTCATTCATGAAGGAAACACCGTCATGTTGCTCAGAGATGCAAAACAGTGCTGCTTTTTGTTGGCGAAAAAGAGCAAAAGCAGGAAAAACGGTGTCTAAAACGTAAGTCTCTTAACTTCTTGTTTATTGCACTGTTGTATAAAATAACACATTTGATCACATTTGTAATCATGATGACTTTGAGAAAAAAACGGCACTCAACTATATGAAATTATATAAATATATACATTTTCTGCCCCCATATCTTGAATTATGTGATCATTCTAAATGCATTTTAATAGACCGATTCATTCAGTGGAAGAACGCACTATAAATGCGCGCACTAGTTTAACCTATATTAACTGACTTCATCACCTAATGTATGTGTGCAGACTGTGCACGGTTTTGTTCGCTTTTTGCGATGTACTCAATGTCGAATCGTACGCCGTTAAAACAACAATTACGATATTAAATCGCAGACTAATCGTATATATCGCACACCCTACTGTTTTGATTTTTATAATGCATCGCCTTCTTATCGATCCACCAGTTCACATTTAAAGCTCTGCGTGTTTGCAGGGTAAAAACATGGGCCGATTTACGCATTGGTCTGAACTCTGAACAAAACAACAGGCTTTTTGAAAATGCTCATTCTCTGGCGCGTTTGGTAGAAATATCACTGTTTCCCCAGTAACGGCAGAACACAAAGCAGCGCAGCACCGGACTTTGAACATGCAGCGCTCCCGTTTATTTAATGAAATTGTAGCCTTTTTTGAAGTTTAATCATCACATTCAGCTATATCGCAATTCTGGTCTTTCCATACCCAAATTTAAGACCTCTTGAAATAATAATTAAGACTTTACTGTACAATTTAAAACTTTTTAAGGCCTTAAATTTGATACAACTAAATGTAAGACTTTTTAAGACCCCGCGGAAACCCTGGGGCAAGTATCAGTGAATGCTTTTGGACTCTCAAGACATTTGCTTTTTTTTTTTTTTTTTTGCAAAAGAGAGTGACACTTGACTATGTCAGCATGCATATCGTTAAAACAACAATTACGATATTATCGTAGATGATAAATATCGCACACCCCTACTATGCTGAAAACAGAATCCAGTCATAAAAATGGAATTAACAGTATAATGTGGAATGTCACAGAATTTGGCAAATTTTGGAAGAATAAATAAATCGAATCAAATTGCTTTGTGAAGTAGTGTCTATGAATATTGAGGTGCAGAAAGACTGCTATTTAAATGAGAAATCTGAATGTTCTGAGTGTCTACGTTGTAAATGGGCGCCGCAGTTGCGTTTACTAAACATTCATACAAGCACACGTGATGCTCGTGGTGTTTTCAGTGTCTGCAATCTGACTATATGAGACACTGCACATGAACTTCATCTCCAGAACTGCTCTGAAATGTCATTTCCCCAGCATTTTAACATTTCACTTAAAAAAAATAAAACACAAAAAAATATTGTTATATCATATACACACAAACACCCAAAGGTCTTCACGACAACACTTCAAAGACTTAAAAACTTGGTTTAACCTGAAATTATGACAGAAATATATTACTATTGTACAGTAGAATGTAATTCTCACAGTTAAAATAATAATAATTTTAATAGTATACTTAACTGGATTACATTTGAAAAGACTTTATATTATATATAATATTAATGTTTAATGCAGTAATTTGATTACTAATGTTTTTTGATCAGTTTAAGTCAAAATGTTGGGGGAAAAACTATTTTTTTGGGGAAAAAACTTTTAATATGGCCCTATTATTGTAAACATTAAGGTTTATGAATTCAATTGATAAGGCATGCTTTTTTAAATTAAAATTTCACTACACCATGAAAAATGAATCTAGAAAAGTTAACATGGAAAACATAGAATTTGGGAAAAATACTGAAAAAAATGAAAAAATAAAACAAATTCCATGCTGCCCTATCCAGAAAGATAACATAAATAAAATTGTATAAATAAAAGGAGAAAAACAAATGCAAAATTAACCTTTTTAGGCTAGAGGACAGCTGCCAGATGTGATCCGGGTCCATACCAGCTGGGTCCTTCTGCATGGCCATGAGGAAGATGTTATTCTCTTTGTAAGAGGTGTAGAGGGTCAAAATCCCCATCATGATGAAGTATGTGTGGATCTGTTAAGGATAAAAACTGAAGCAGTGCCCAGTTTACATTCATTTACACTGTCAAACCTCCCATGTAAATCATCTCCACTCTGTTGGGAGTTTGCTCAGTGAAGGATATGATATGACGCAGCACGCCAGTACAGGCTTGGACTCTGGGAACGGGTGCAGGTAGTCCCAAATTAAAGCTACAATGGCGAAAAGGCAGGAGACCGTGCAAATGAACAGTCGTCCATCGACTAAGGTGAAGTTCTCAATGTAGCAGTATTTTTCGATCAGAACCTATGGTTGAAAAAGAAAGGCGATTTAGTACAAAACTCAAAAATATGCTAATAAATTACTCCGGAAACCACATGATAATCCATACACATACAGTTGAGGTCAGAATTACTAGCCCCCTTGGTAAATATGAGCAAAGGCGGCTGTGAAAATAAGTCTACATTGTTTATCCTTTTGCTCTTCCTTTGAAAATATTCACAAAAATCTAACCTTTGATTGAAGTAAAACAATTGAAAAACTAAAGAATACAGTTCTGATGTGCAGAAAAACACTGTTGAGGTTCACAAAATAGAAAGTGGCAGTAATACAATACAGTGCCTATAGAACATCTTGAGCGAAGTGACGTGTGGCCGAGTATGGCGACCCATATTCGGAATTTGTGCTCTGCATTTAACCCATCCAAGTGCGCACACACAGTAGCGAACACACACACACACACACACACTGTGAACACACACCCGGAGCAGTCATCTTCATACCTCTTTGAAAGATTTACTTTGTCGTACAGCCTGAAATCAAAACCCATTAGAAAAAAATACCCTTTCCTGCTTTATTTACAAATGTTATAATAGAATAGAACTAGAATAACAGGGTTGGAAAAGTCCTCAGTCCCCTGATTTAATACTTCGTAAAGCCACCTTAATTACAGCCATTAATCGTTTCGGATATGTCTATATAAGCTTTGCACACATAGATTGGAGAATATTTGCCCATTCTTGCTTGCAGAATTCCTCAAGTTCAGTCAAATTCCATGGTGAGGGCCAATGGACTGCTCTCTTCTCTTCCACAAACTTTCTTTGGGATTTAAAGGTCCCATATTGTCAAAACTGAAATTTCCTGGCTTTTTTCACGATTACTGAGGTCTAGGGCCTATTTAGCTACCATATAAGTTTCAAAACAGTAAGTCCACAGTAAAATTCACACAGAATGCTTAAAGTTCTAGCCATATTTCACGAACCGTTGTGACTTCCGTAAAAAGTTGACGTCAGAACTACACAGTCACTGCCTTCAGTCACCACCCCGAGCACCGCCCACCGTCCCACTCTCCTTCTGCCAAACCCCCAGACAACATCGCGTCCATGCCATATAGAACATCTTGAGCGAAGTGACGTGTGGCCGAGTATGGCGACCCATATTCGGAATTTGTGCTCTGCATTTAACCCATCCAAGTGCGCACACACAGTAGCGAACACACACACACACACACACACTGTGAACACACACCCGGAGCAGTCATCTTCATACCTCTTTGAAAGATTTACTTTGTCGTACAGCCTGAAATCAAAACCCATTAGAAAAAAATACCCTTTCCTGCTTTATTTACAAATGTTATAATAGAATAGAACTAGAATAACAGGGTTGGAAAAGTCCTCAGTCCCCTGATTTAATACTTCGTAAAGCCACCTTAATTACAGCCATTAATCGTTTCGGATATGTCTATATAAGCTTTGCACACATAGATTGGAGAATATTTGCCCATTCTTGCTTGCAGAATTCCTCAAGTTCAGTCAAATTCCATGGTGAGGGCCAATGGACTGCTCTCTTCTCTTCCACAAACTTTCTTTGGGATTTAAAGGTCCCATATTGTCAAAACTGAAATTTCCTGGCTTTTTTCACGATTACTGAGGTCTAGGGCCTATTTAGCTACCATATAAGTTTCAAAACAGTAAGTCCACAGTAAAATTCACACAGACTGCTTAAAGTTCTAGCCATATTTCACGAACCGTTGTGACTTCCGTAAAAAGTTGACGTCAGAACTACACAGTCACTGCCTTCAGTCACCACCCCGAGCACCGCCCACCGTCCCACTCTCCTTCTGCCAAACCCCCAGACAACATCATGTCCATGCTTTTGCTGAGCAACAACAACACAGAAACATGTCGAAAAGGTTATTTTTAACCACTAAACCAGATCGGCCGACCTGTAATGCTACACTCAAAGGATGGACGATCTGACCACTCTCCTTCTGCCAAACCCCCAGAGAACATCGCGTCCATGCCATTGCTGAGCAACAACAACACGGAAACATGTCGAAAAGGGTATTTTTAACCACTAAACCAGATCGGCCGACCTGTAATGTTACACTCAAAGGATGGACGATCTGACAGGATTGTTACTATGAGGTGGATCACTTCTAACATGTGTAGTAAAGACAAACTCACCGTGTCTATCTAGTCATGATAATAATAATAAGTTTAATTTATATAGCGCCTTTCCCAAGCTCAAGGACACTGCACAATGACAGAAGCAAATACATTCCTACATACATGGACAAGACATTTTCCAAGTCCAGAACATGTGGTTGCAGTTGCATAATACAGTATTATAGAGAGGGAAATTATTATTTTTTAAAATACCATTATAACAGGTAACATTAACATGACATTATAATAGGTAATATTGGTGGAACATATAGGTTTTGAGTTTAGACTTAAATTCGTGGAGTGTGGTTATTGTCCGGAGAGCCAGGGGCAATGTGTTCCAAAGTTTGGGAGCTATAGCAGAGAAAGATCTACCTCCCATAGATAATAGGCGAAATCTCGGAACACAAAGAACTTCAACTCCAGATGATCGAAGTGGACGAGAGGGAATATATGGAGAAAGCAGGTCAGAGAGATAGGTAGGTGCAAGACCATGGAGTGACTTAAAGGTAAGCAGAAGAATTTTATAAATGATACGAGAGGACACAGGTAGCCAGTGGAGGTTGAATAGAATAGGAGTGATATGTGCAGACCGTTTAATATAAGTTCTCGCTGCAGAATTTTGAATATATTGCAATCGAGAGATTGGAGATGGAGCGTACTGGTAATCCGGAAAAAAAGAGCGTTGCAGTAATCAAGGTGAGATATGATTAAAGCATTTACTAGTAATTCAGCATCTTTTGAACTGATGAAGGAACGGAGTTTGGCAATACGGCAAAGTTGAAAAAAATGCAACTTTGGAGAGCTTACTAATATAAGCATCTAGATTTAGATTAACTGTGGCAGATGGGATAATTGACGTGGCTTCGAGGTCAAATATAGGGGCATTTGTTATGTTTTTTGTTACAGTTGGGGGCCCGACAAGTAAGATATATATTTAGTCAAATTCAAACTGAGAGAGTCGGAGCTAAGCCAAGTCCTTTAGTCTAGATTTAGATTAACTGTGGCAGATGGGATAATTGACGTGGCTTCGAGGTCAAATATAGGGGCATTTGTTATGTTTTTTGTTACAGTTGGGGGCCCGACAAGTAAGATATCCGTTTTAGTCAAATTCAAACTGAGAGAGTCGGAGCTAAGCCGAGTCCTTTAACTTGTTGACACATGACAATAGAGATGCAGTCTGGTGGAGAGAGTCAGGTCAAGTTTTAAAATAGACATTTTTGGACTGAACTTTAAGTGCTGTATTTGTGGAAAAGCAAAAACAGCACACCACCCAAAACACACCATTAATTAATTTAGGGCTGCACGATAAATCGAAATGGAATCGAGATCGCGATTGAACAGAAGCTGCGATTGTCATGCGTATCTTTCAGTGAAGCACGGTTCTGTGATCAGCAGTAAATCTCCATCCAAAGGCCAGAGAAACTCCAAATACGTCTCGCAGAAGAAACCCAGAAAACGTCTATCGCTGCAGCTTAAAAAACAGAAGATTCAACTGCTTTCATTGATTCAACGTGACTAATAAACACACGACTACGGCAATATACGGTTTATCTGAGTTCTTATTATAATTTTCATTCAAATAAAGTATATTTATAATGCAATGCCTTTATCACTGCTTAAATACTATGAAATATGTTGTGTGCCTTATTCTGTGTAAGAAGCCACATCATCTCACAGAAGGATTTATTTCAAACACTCGACTGACGTTATGAAGTGAGTTTGGAGTAAAAATATGTTATTAAATGTGGTATTTTCACATGCTTTCAGATGGAGCAGCATTTACTACACAGAGCCGTAGTTCACTGAGAAGCTATGCAAACAGCTGTCATTATCGCGAATGATTTCTTCGATTTCAGAATCGCGCAATAAAAATGTTTTGCGTAACTTGTCAGTGAACTACGGCTATGTGTAGTAAATACTGCTCCATCTGAAAGCACGTGATGATGACTTCCTGCTGATTACAGAACAGGCTTTACTAACAAAATGCGCATGACAATCGCATTCAATTAATCGTGCAGCCCTAAATTAATTAATGTCCCAACCCACGGTGAGGAGGATAGTTTGAGTGGCCAAAGACTCTTTTGAGTACAGGGTTATATGGTCAGATGAACATTTTGGCACACACACACACACACACAATATGGGTTTAAAGGGGTACACAGGGATATAAAAATACCCCATGCCCACTGTTAAACATATTCCTGTTTCTTTAATGTTGTGGGTAGGGCTGCCCCCTAATAGTCGATGAGGTCGACAAATTTGCAGAAAAAAAATCCACAGGAAGTGGTGAGGTCATGCAGTCCGTGACGGACAGATCGTTAATGGCTGGTCTTTGTGGTAATACAGTACATCCAAACACTTGCCTATCATTCATCGACCACAAATATGGCTTATCATCGGAAACATGCAAGTAGTAGCAACTTTACATGGCCGCTCAATCTAATGTTAACCTAGAAAAATGTGCGCTATACAAGTGTCTGAACAGTAGCGCTCTCACAGAATGACAGATGGAGGCGCCGGCGCACTCACTTGCTCTTAAAATACTCCATTTTAGTCATACGGATAAGAATGATACATCTTTCGAATCTGTAAAGCCTCTGCGTTTATTTGTGTGCACTCACAACACCAACAAAACATTGTGCTTTTGTAAAATAATGAAAGCAAATAGGATGCCTCTGTGAACTTGAGCGCGAAACTCTGTGTACACTTGCCTTACAGACATGAAAAATATAGCTATAGAGAGTGAAATGTCTACTTTCAAATGAAAATTCAAATCTGAGAAAAAAAATACTCAGATTATGTAATCCATATGAAACTTGCATGCAGGCACATCTATACTGTGGAGATGGTGAGTCAGTGTCGCCGAAAGGCATCATATGACGTTGCTAAAAAAATAACATTATTTTGTGTATTTGGTGTAATGAAATGTGTTTATGTGGTTTAAGGTTCAAAAAACACATTCTTTTCCACATACTGTACATTATTGTTTCTTCTCTATGCCCCGCCTTTCTGAAACGTGTCGATTTTTACAAAGCTCATCAGTCTGAGGAAGCGAGGATAAATGTGAGAGAAAAAAAAAAAAAAAAAAGGTTTTGCCAGGCGCATGACAATCGCATTCAATTAATCGTGCAGCCCTAAATTAATTAATGTCCCAACCCACGGTGAGGAGGATAGTTTGAGTGGCCAAAGACTCTTTTGAGTACAGGGTTATATGGTCAGATGAACATTTTGGCACACACACACACACACACACAATATGGGTTTAAAGGGGTACACAGGGATATAAAAATACCCCATGCCCACTGTTAAACATATTCCTGTTTCTTTAATGTTGTGGGTAGGGCTGCCCCCTAATAGTCGATGAGGTCGACAAATTTGCAGAAAAAAAATCCACAGGAAGTGGTGAGGTCATGCAGTCCGTGACGGACAGATCGTTAATGGCTGGTCTTTGTGGTAATACAGTACATCCAAACACTTGCCTATCATTCATCGACCACAAATATGGCTTATCATCGGAAACATGCAAGTAGTAGCAACTTTACATGGCCGCTCAATCTAATGTTAACCTAGAAAAATGTGCGCTATACAAGTGTCTGAACAGTAGCGCTCTCACAGAATGACAGATGGAGGCGCCGGCGCACTCACTTGCTCTTAAAATACTCCATTTTAGTCATACGGATAAGAATGATACATCTTTCGAATCTGTAAAGCCTCTGCGTTTATTTGTGTGCACTCACAACACCAACAAAACATTGTGCTTTTGTAAAATAATGAAAGCAAATAGGATGCCTCTGTGAACTTGAGCGCGAAACTCTGTGTACACTTGCCTTACAGACATGAAAAATATAGCTATAGAGAGTGAAATGTCTACTTTCAAATGAAAATTCAAATCTGAGAAAAAAAATACTCAGATTATGTAATCCATATGAAACTTGCATGCAGGCACATCTATACTGTGGAGATGGTGAGTCAGTGTCGCCGAAAGGCATCATATGACGTTGCTAAAAAAATAACATTATTTTGTGTATTTGGTGTAATGAAATGTGTTTATGTGGTTTAAGGTTCAAAAAACACATTCTTTTCCACATACTGTACATTATTGTTTCTTCTCTATGCCCCGCCTTTCTGAAACGTGTCGATTTTTACAAAGCTCATCAGTCTGAGGAAGCGAGGATAAATGTGAGAGAGAAAAAAAAAAAAAAAGGTTTTGCCAGGCTGTCCCAGATCTCTTACATGAACCCTAAAGGAAATGAGTGGGATGAACTGAAGAGAAGCACCAACATGGAGCTGGGAATCTGAAGGATCTGGAGAGATTCTGGATGAAGGAATGGTCTCTGATCTCTTGTCAGGTGTTCTTCAAACTCATCAGGAATTTTAGGAGAAAACTCAGAGCTGATATCTTGGCAAAAGGAGGTTGCAAAAAGTATTGAATAGAAGGGTCGATAATTGTGGCCACCATGAGTTGAAGAAAAACATTTATTTCATTATGAGATTTTCTCCCCATTTTCAATTGTTTTAACTTAAAGATTAGATTTTTGTGATTTTTTGGAATGAAAGACCAAAAGGATAAACAATGAAGATTTATTTTTATAGCCTTCTTTGCATACATTTACCAAGGGGGATAATTATTATTTTATTATAATACAATTTTAATTTCATGCAATGTATTCCTGTGATGCAAAGCTGAATTTTCAGCATCATTACTCAGTCTTCACTGTCACATGATCCTTCAGAAATCATTCTAATACGATTTACTACTCCATTATTATCAGTTATTATTGGTAATGTTATTATCAATGGCTCTTATTACTATTATAATCAATTTTGAAAAGTTTTTGATGCTTTATATGTTTGTGGAAATCATACTTTTTTTCAGAATTCGTTGATGAACAGATTTTTTTTGTCCTTTCTTTTTTCAATATCAATTTTTTTCCCAAACTTTTAACTGGTTCACTGTTTATACAAAAATATTAGGCTAAGCAGCAAAAACTGTTTTCAACTTTGAAATGTTTTTTGAGCATCGAATCAGCATATTAGAATGATTTTACAGGAATAAATGACACTTAAAAAATTTTTTTAAGTCACTACTTTCAGCCACGTCAGACTCTACACAGAAATGTTTTGTGAAACTAAAACTATTATTATTATTATTGTCTGGACGTTAGAACACATTAGCAACTAGTTTAGTTAGAACACATTTGCAACAAGTGACAGAAAATAATCAAAACGTTAAAAAAAATCTTTAAAATAATTATTTTTTAAAACGCAAAGGCATTTTAGAATTTATATAGCTTGCATAAACGTGTACGCAATATAGATTTCCTTTTGAATTATATGGTTGGTAACTGTTTTTCACCTGGCATTCTATCTTAAGGCATTTGTAAAAGTTTGTGCATTTAAATACATGAAGTGTTTTATTTTAAATATTATAAACCAGATCTGACAAAGCGATTGAGTTTCTGATCACATTAAATATAGTCACAGTGCAAATTGTCTAGCGCATTTTAATAGCCATTTTGAGAAAGAGAAGTGGAAATATGTATACCAACTCTCAAAGTGGGCGGGCTAAAGTGACTAGGGCGAGCTCTCTGATTGGCTAGACGCGGTGACGTTTCTCCTCTGCGGTAAAACGGCACGGAGACAAAATAAAAACTTTCGCGGCGCGCTCTTTGAAATTGCTACTAACCATAAACAAAACTTTTTACATAAAAGCCGCAAATCCGGTCATCACCACCATAGACAAAATATACTGTACATTTCTAAAACATTGTATATGTCTATGCTCATCACCGCATCTGATATACCGACAGTAACTTCCAAAACTATGCGCCGCCCACTTTAGACCCTAACTACTTATTTCTGCACGTTTGCGTTCTTATGATTACAATCTTTTGCTGTAATTGGGATTTTATAATGCGACAAAAACTCCTCATATTTTAAAGGAATCCCTTGGTCAACTGACTCACCAAAATAATATTATTTTTAGACCAATTATCAAAATAAATGGATTTATTCTTGTACAGCAGATCTCTGTTGTGCCAAATTATATAACCGTGTGAGGGGAAATTATGCTTGTAAATTAAAGACCACGATAAGACACATTGTTTTGAGTATGTTTTGTGATATAACTCCTGAAATTAAATAAAAACTTTCGCGGCGCGCTCTTTGAAATTGCTACTAACCATAAACAAAACCTTTTACATAAAAGCCGCAAATCCGGTCATCACCACCATAGACAAAATATACTGTACATTTCTAAAACATTGTATATGTCTATGCTCATCACCGCATCTGATATACCGAAAGTAACTTCCAAAACTATGCGCCGCCCACTTTAGACCCTAACTACTTATTTCTGCACGTTTGCGTTCTTATGATTACAATCTTTTGCTCTAATTGGGATTTTATAATGCGACAAAAACTCCTCACATTTTAAAGGAATCCCTTGGTCAACTGACTCACCAAAATAATATTATTTTTAGCCCAATTATCAAAATAAATGGATTTATTCTTGTACAGCAGATCTCTGTTGTGCCAAATTATATAACCGTGTGGGGGGAAATTATGCTTGTAAATTAAAGACCACGATAAGACACATTGTTTTGAGTATGTTTTGTGATATAACTCCTGAAATGTCATTGCAATATGAAAATGTTATTCTGGGTTATACACATTTTGAAAGAGAACAATCAGATCTTTTTTTATTTACTCAATCTTATTTTGTTTCTCGCCCAATATGTCGTACACAAATGTAAATATTGTAAGTGTAAGCCTTTCTTCAACCTTTTTCTGGAAGAGTTCAAACTGTATATGCATTTGATTTCGGACTCTTCCAATAAGAAAGCTGTAAAAACTGAATCTTTTTAAAAGGTACATTATTTTCTTGCTCCCTGGCATGTGGTATATTAATGTCATTCTGTGTTTCATATATTATAACAACAACAACAACAAAAATGATTACAATCTTTTAAAGACATATCTCACATTTATTCTATTAGTTCGTGTAAGCCTCATTTTGTTATAAAAGGTCCTTCTAATTTGCTGAACCACTTGAAATGAAGAACTGTGCATCTACATCCTCGATGTGTAACGCTAAATTTGGAAAAAGCCCACTGCTGGCACGGCGTTGATGACATGGTTCGAACCCTGGTTTTCTTGTTGCAGACCACAGTGCTTTATAAGGACAAAACATTACACTAACTTTGAGAACCTAAGCTTTATTTTGTAAAACTTCCAAAATCTTCTTATCAGCCAAATTGAAATGAATCTTGTTTCACTTTTTTGGGGGTCCCCAATCCCACGTCACCAATCCCACGCTGATCCAGGGTTTCCACCAAGAGGAATAATACCTGTAGAGTTATTGCATTCAGGTACACTTAGCACCTTTATTTGCAGATGTATATTTGCCAAGTTATGAAATAAAGGCAAAGACCTTTAGACCACACTTAACTTTCATTTTCATTTATTAATTTGATCGTTTATTTTTTTTTTAAAGACATATCTCACATTTATTCTATTAGTTCGTGTAAGCCTCATTTTGTTATAAAAGGTCCTTCTAATTTGCTGAACCACTTGAAATGAAGAACTGTGCATCTACATCCTCGATGTGTAACGCTAAATTTGGAAAAAGCCCACTGCTGGCACGGCGTTGATGAAATGGTTCGAACCCTGGTTTTCTTGTTGCAGACCACAGTGCTTTATAAGGACAAAACATTACACTAACTTTGAGAACCTAAGCTTTATTTTGTAAAACTTCCAAAATCTTCTTATCAGCCAAATTGAAATGAATCTTGTTTCACTTTTTTGGGGGTCCCCAGGGTCTGTGTCCCTGAGTCACCAATCCCACGCTGATCCAGGGTTTCCACCAAGAGGAATAATACCTGTAGAGAGTTATTGCATTCAGGTACACTTAGCACCTTTATTTGCAGATGTATATTTGCCAAGTTATGAAATAAAGGCAAAGACCTTTAGACCACACTTAACTTTCATTTTCATTTATTAATTTGATCGTTTATTTTTTTATACACAATGCTTTTTAGCATTTTAAAATCCCAAACTATTTTATAGCTATTATACTTCATGGCGAAAAACAGTATAGTAATAATATTAGCACAGTTAGGCCCCAAAATACTCTACACAAACATGTGAACACAAGCTCTTGATACTCAAGTTTGATTTCTGACAAAGAAATGTAAAAAAAAAAATTTGTAGCGCAACAAGTATGTGTGTTAATCGAGTTCTCAGCACTGCCACAAGGGGCGCTATAACAAGCACAGGCATAAACCGTTATCTACGATCCTCTATGGATTTTCTATAGTGAACTACTTACTACCTTCTTTGATGTTTCAGAGAGGCTAGCAATAGCAAGCTAGCTTTGAAAGCATAAGATCCCACCCTCCTTGCAAATCACCCTCCAAAGCCACACCTCCTCCAAAACACATGAACGCGCACGGGCAGACCAGAGGCTAACCAGCGACGCAACGAGAACTGGCACTGGTGGAGGGTTGAATGCAATGCTTACAGATTACCTTATGTCTCATTCACCGGTGAGAAAGCATTACAGTATAAAGCGCATGATATTACAATAATATTCCATTCCATTCTCGCTCGGTCTGCAATAGTGTAATGGAACACACTGATGACTTATTCCTGCACGAACCAGGTGCTCAGAGGTATGCAAATACATATGTTGACAGGCAGGTATGGTATCCCTCGGACAATTCATGGTCCTAAGCCTTCCGCAGATGATATAAATACATATAGATACATTTAGACCACTTAACGTAGTGATTGTTATAGGAATGTGAAGAGACTTCCAACCAACATAAAACAAAACTTTTTTGAACCAAACTACCTACCCTGGCTTTAACTGCCAACACGTTCATAGGTAGCCAGCTGAAAATAATACATCCTGGTTAATGGCTCAAACATTTGAAGGCAATTCTATCACTGCCGTGAGTACTGAGGTTAGTTTCCACCACAGTACAACAAGAATAATGTAAAGAGGTTACATACAAGACCTTGGCCTTGCAAATCGTTGAACAAGCATTTGTGTCCATGTACTTGTGTAGAGTAGTTTTCTGGCCTAAGGCTGACATTTTTACTTTTTTCCACCTAAATAGTTCAAAAAATATATATATAAAAAACAAAAAATTATATAGAGTTGTTTGATTGATGGATACATCAAGAGAAAACTTCCCAAGCCACTGGAAACGAGAAATGCCAAAGAAAAAGGGTTATGCTACAATTTTTGTACAAAACACCTGTATCAACAAATATCCTATGATAACTTTTATACATGCAAACAAACTTCTTGAGGAGCAATTGTGATTGTGATGAGCACAAAGAGATTGTAAGGAATACTGTCATCTATGGCTTGAAGTACTAAAAGCCTTTCAGAGTTCTTATAAATTAAAACATCAATTTCCTCTTTTTTGAGTAGTAGAAGCCAGATAAACAGTAAGAGAGCTTGAAACAAAACATTGCAGCTTCAAATCTAGATCCTCATAAATAAGAAAGTTCCTGAGAGTCCACACTTGTGAGTGCTCTACCACCATTTTGCCCCGAGCAAAGGCACTTGCTTGCTCTAGGTCACGGGTGCCCAATCCTGTTCCTGGAGATCTACCTGTAGAGTTCAGATTCAACACACCTGTCTGTAATTACCAAATGCTCCTGAAGATCTTAATTAGCTGGCTCTGTTGTGTTTGATCAAGGTTGGAGCTGAACTTTGCGAGATCTCCAGGAACAGGATTGGCACCTCTGCTCTAGGTGGACTCGACTAACGCAAGTTGCTTTGGATGAAAAGTCAAAAAAGTAAATACCTCATCTTGCAATACTTATCCAGTCTTAGAAAGCCTCTGTAGTGCCTCAACAAAGAAAACGTTTGTGACCGTGACAAATCATTACAATAAAACACTACCATAACCGGAGGTTCCTTTAACAGCTGTAGCTAAAGTGCTCATTTTGTTTGGAGATTCTTCCTGATCTGCGTGTACTGTGTCCTACCATCCCATCTTTTGAAGCCCAGGACCGGAGTTCGTATTTGTTATGACTTGTTTTGTTCCTGTCTACTTTTTGACATTCTCTGTCAAACTGTCTTTGTAGCTTTAGTGCCAGTTCTCTGTCCTCCTTTTCCTGATTAGTTTGCTGGACAATCAGATCATCAAACCTGTCACAGACATCTATCCGGGACATTTTTGTCTGTAGGGTCTCTTCCAAATGTTTGGTTTTGTGGCTTCTCTTTTTGCCCCTTCTTGAGGTAGGTCTGTTAAATACACAGCTCCTGGTGGTAGGCTCATTTATGAAGTTATCTAGGTCTTCAGTACCCAGATTACAGTGTCCAGCAGGTTTATCAAGCATCGGTTCACAAATTTCTGTGGGTTCACAGAGTGCTTCACGTTTGCTTCGCCCTTTTGCAGATGAAGTATCTGCAATGGTTTGAGTTGTCGACCTGATGTGAGTGCTAGCTGGCTGTGTACCTTCCTCTTTGTTACACTGATCAAATACAAGCCGTCGTTTATTACAGACTACAGGTTTATCCTTCTGATCCTTAGCACTTGATTCACAAATGCACTGATGATCTTGCAAGCTGTCCTTGGCTACAGTACAGCTGCAGAGTCGGCTGTCCTGTTCTTCAACGGGACTCAGTTTAAGGCTAAGATCCTCTGCGATCGGACTGGTGACTGTACCTTTTGAGGTCACCTTGATACACTGACGATCAACTTCAATCTGCTTCCACTTCTGCAAGATGGTCGGGCTGGCCTCGTAGCTTGTGGACTTGTGCAGAGTGCGTGTCAAGTTCCTAGGGGTTGACTTCACGATTGTAGGTTCCAAAAGTCGCCCATCGGGCAGCCTTTTGGGTGGAGTGCACGGCGAGCAGACAATAGGCTTGAAATGGTTGAGTTCTTCCGATATGCTGTCATTGCTCTCTGGGCTAATAGATCTCTCTGGTTTGGTCTGAAGCACGAGCGAAGCGGATGAGGTGTGGATGCCCCGCCAATGGTGTCTCTTATCTAAGCTCAGTACCGGAGCTGAGAAAGAGCGACTGTTCTCTGAGGACAGAAGGATTCCAGCGTTGTAACTATGAGTGATGCTAGCCTAGAGCAGGGAAAGAGATGCAGAGTAGTATCACTGACAATAAAAATGACTGATTCACTGGAAATTTGTCTATTGTCAAGCTTGCCACAACATATGCTATTTCTTACTATAGGGGTGTACAATCATGCTCCTGAAGGGCCAACATCCTGCAGAGTAGGACTGGGCAATATGGCCAAAAAATATAAATTTTCATATCAGTCGATATTTATAATTATCACAAATTTTTTTTTTTCAAGTTTAAAAGCAGATTTTTTTTGCTCCTAATCGAAAGTTATAGAAACAAGACCGTTGATTATGGTTTTAAACTATTTTTATGGTCGGAACGTGACAAACACTAAACGTTTTTGAATTATTTACACTTTTCCAGTTATTTTTCCTTAAGAGAAATATCTTAATAGAAAATATATATATTTTTTAGTTTCTGCATGTTCTGAGTGATATTGTTTCAAATCATGAAACCGGTTTGTGTTCCTGACTTTGATGTGTATCTTCAGCGGTTTGCAGTGCAGGCTGCAATATTAATAGTATCACATTTTTTTTGTCTCTTAGAAATGCACATTTGACAGAAGCTTGAGTTAGGATACAGATTTATGTTACATTTAGTCATTTAGCAGATGCTTTTATCCAAAGTGACTTACAAATGAGGACAATGGAAGCAATCAAAATCAGCAAGAGATCGGTCTGTAAACTAAAAACAATAGTCAAGCAGTTGGCACCCTCTGCAGGCATTTGATAATGCATAATGTACATAAGTTATAATTATATTGTTTTATTAGGGGTTCAAGCAGGTAGCGCTGAAACCCTATTAAAATTGTTAGAATGGCCAAGTATCAGCAATTTCCACGTAAATCTGATTGGGCAGAACAAATTGTAAGTTGTAGAGACTTTAGACTGGGAAGGATGGTAGTACTCACCGTGTACAATGTCATCAAGGCTCACCCCTATCGGTCTGATGGGGGCGCTACAGCGATCAAAAGTTCGAAATTGCTCATAACTCCTAAACTGTTAGACGCAGACTCAAGTGCCTTATGTTGTTGGAATCCTTGGCTCATGACGGACAAAACCCATGCCTTGGATTTAATTGTCACCCAAAATTTTCAGGGATGCTGGATTTTTTGAAAAACCTACCTTTGCGAACTAGTCCTAGGTATTTTGCCCGATCAGAACCAAACCAGTGCGGAAAGATTTTCTGGAGAGTGAATATCAATAATTATCAAAAAAAAGGGTGGAAATTTCGACTTCGACTCAACATTGAAAGGGATGCCAAAATGTTCAAAAGGGGCAAGGCAGCTTTTACTAAAACAGCTATAACTTTTGAACGGAATGAGATATTGTTTAAAAAACTCAGAACACTCATGTAGGAGCTCATTCAAAGTTCACATTAAAAAAAAAAAAACCTCAAAGCTTGGCCACTTGGTGGCGCTATAAGAGGGGGAAAATGGCTATGACTAAGCAACCATTTGTCCGATCAACATGAAAATTGGTATGCAGTGTCTTTTATCCAAAGTGCCACAGGTGTCTATAAGGACAAGGATAAGGACAAGAAAAGGTTAATGGAGGACGATCGGAATTAAACTTGGTGGGCCTGTTTGACTCACGGCCCTAAAGGTCTGTGAGAAATTTTGAAATAAATCGGTCACTGGGGAGCGATATCACATTTTTCAAGGGTGTAAACGATTGTATATTGCACGGTTTTTCAGACATACAACAATATTCATATAATCTGATAGAGCTTCTCATTCTGTACAACTTTGCCTCTAGAACAGGGGTGCCCAACCCTGCTCCTGGCGATCGACTTTCCTGCAAAGTTTAGCTCCAACTCTAATCAAAGACACCTGCATTTAATTTTCAAGTGATCCTGAAGACCCTAATTAGTTGCTTCAGGTGTGTTTGATTAGGGTTGGCGCTGAACTTTGCAGGACAGTCGATTGCCAGGAGCAGGGTTGCGCACCCCTGCTCTAGAACCACTGCTGTCAATCAAATCATCTGTAAAATAATTGATATGTAAAACACCTACTTTTGCGAACTAGTCCTAGGTTTTTCACTCAATCTCGAAAAAAACCACTGCAGTACAATTCTCTGGACTCTCTAGGTCAATAATTGTAAAAACAATTTTGAACTTTACCCTTTGGATGGCTATAACGGGGTAGTTTAAAAAAAGGGGTATGTCCAAGAGCCTGTCCACATGGAGACGCCTTTAGCTGTATCCGTAAAAATGTTTGTATCGTATCAGCGTTTCATCCAGACAGATCTAGCATTTTGGGAGCCTGAAACCACTATTCTTTGAAACCAGGTCCCAGAGTGTATAAATCTGAAAACTATACCCTTGCGTTTGGGTGTACAGTCAATCCGTATATTTTGTGAAACGATGATGTCCTCACCCCACGTCTCGACCCTAGTCAGACGCTGCTACGTCACTTAACAGCAACAACAACAATGGCGGACTACACGCAAGGTTTATGCGCATGCTCCAAGTAGTTGTCTCCATTTTTAGTGTATTTCTGTAGCAGAATTACAGCATACTGGTCTGGCATGTATACTACATAATTTTGAGTTGGTTTCAGTGGTTTCATGTGTATGCATATATTTCTTGAGAAGACGAAACTAGGTTAGCACATGCGACAGTTTATTTTAAACAAACATGCAAAGTTTCATGGAGATCGGACCACAGGTGGCGCTATAACTTTCACAAAGGCTTCAAAAACACTACATTTCTATGATAAACGACCTGAAATAGCAAAAAAATGTTCACGTATTCACACTAGATCTTCACAGCGTACGAACTTTGCCTACAGGACCACTGCTGTCAATCAAACCGTTCTTTAAATATTTGACATTATTAAAAGAAAAAAAAACTACTTTTGCAAACTACTCCTAGGTTCAACCTCAATAATAAGGTCAATATTTATCAAAAAATGTTGAACTTTCCCCTTTGGCTAGTTATAACGGTCATTTAGAAAATGGCCAAATATACCCCAAAGCCTATAAATCCTAAACGCAAACTCAAAACTTCCCAAAACTGGGTGAGCTCATGCGACACATAATAATATTAATAATATGTTTTGTTAATATAACACCTTTCAAGAACCCAATGACACTTTACATAACCATTCACACGCATTCTCTCTGTGGAGGCGCCATGATCTGAAAACACAGACATATAGTACTGTACAAGTAAGCTGCAGTTCAGCGATCTCTATTTGAGGTATTCTGCTTAAATGAAAGTGTCATTCAGCCAGTCTGTGTTCTGTCATGGATCTCGACTATATTGTTTGCGATAGTGGTTGCTGATTGTAATGTTACTTACACAACCTCTGAGCGGCAATACGTTTTTTGGCAGGGTTTTTTTGCCATTGTTTTAAAAGAGAAACATTAATGCAATTTGGAATTACTATTAGGAATTTCTCTGTTATCATATTCGAGTAGGTTTTTATTACACCAGTTTTCATAATGTAGACAGGGCGAGTGTATATCTGAAGTCTTTGGTGTATATTTAGCCTCTAATTGATATCCTGTTATAAATCTGTACAATAGACGAGGTAAAATAAACCATGCATACGAGTTGATATTCTATTGATTTGTGCATAATGGTGTAAGAGCAACTTCTGATGAAATGTAAAAATTAATTTCCCAAATGACAATCATTTTTTTATCATTTTAACCATTATACAGTAAGACGAAAATGTGTAAGTTTCCACTGACTAAAACTAGACTAAAATGCTCAGACATTAAGTCGACTAAAAATTGACTAAAACTAAAACAGGACAAGTTGACTAAATATGATAAAAACTAAAAGTTACATTTGACACAGGACTAAGACTAAATTAAAGGGGTCATATTATGCTTTTTAAAAGATCATTATTTGGTGTATTTGGACCCACACACACACACACACACACACGATGTGCAAAACTCCGCATTTGAACAGTCAATAGCATATACTTAAACTACTAACAAAACAGCAGCTGATTCAGAAGCACCAGATTGTCATAGCAAAGTCAGAATTACCTCCTCTCCTAGGTTCACGAAACGGTCGTCTATAAAATGCATTGCTGTTCTGTTGTAAGTCATCTTAAAGATTCCTAAATGCATCTACTTTCGAAAGGCCAAATAAAGTGCTTTTGCTTTCGCCTAGAAACACACAGCGTCTCTCTGACATGCTGCTTCAACACTAACTGCGGTTACTGAAACCACGCCTTCTTTCTTTGCGTGAACATTTGGGCGCATTATGCTAATATTTCCACATAGTGAGGTAGATATGTGGGGGCGTGTTAGAACGAGCCGTTTTAGGGGGCGTGGCAGAGTCTTATCTTTGATAAAGAATATCTCTTTGGTTTTGAGACTTTAGTCTTTGCAACTTCAGGGATCTTATCAATGCACAATCAGCTTGTAACACTCCAAAGAGAAAGGAAAACTTGAAATCGCATCATATGACCACTTTAAAAATAGCTGACAAAATTAACACTTGCAGCTATATTTATATTTTGTATTTCAACTGTTTTGTTCAATAAAACCATATGATTACCTGCTTTTGATATTTTATTTGAACCAATTATTGTTTCCTTATTGCTATTATGTATGTATTGTGAGTCATTTTAAAGTCTGTTGGCTTAGGTCTATTTTTATAACAACAAAAAAAAGAATTACTCTATTAATCATCAGAATTATCAACCGATTACTCAATTATGAAAATAATCATTGCTGACAGCCCTATAAGATATGAAGAACCCTACTCTAGCAAAAGCTATGAACTGTACTAAAAGTTGCAGATAAATGTCTTCTAAAATAGTTTTACTTACAACAACATTTTATGCCAATAACTGAAATATTATACCTTTTCAGGAACGGCATGATGTGCGTGACCTCTGTTTTTTCCTCTTCCGTCCTCAGAATCTGTACAGCTCCTGCTCCTCTGGACAGCACTGCTATGAAGACAACTGTAATACAGCACAATGATAGAATGGATGTTTATCTTTTTTTAACACCTAACAATCGGAAAACAATTTATTGAGGGAAGTATCAAAATTTAAGTCACAATTTTTAAACTTTCCTCCATACTGCAGACCTTCTGAAATAATAAACAGTGATGTGCAAAGTTACTAATTGTCTGACATTTGGCATCAGCTAATATTAATTAGCGGATTAATTATTAATTATGTGTATTAATAGTTTTGCTAGTTCATGTTTGTGGCAGATATAGCTATATAAATGCATTTAATTTTAAAATAATTGTCCATTGTCTATTTTTCATTTTGAGTGAATATTGTTAAATGTGTTTAATGAGAGTATGGCTGTAATCCAGACAAATGGAAACTCTGAATAACTTCTAACAAAGTATAATTTTGATTTGCTTGACACTTTACATAATTTCTATACCTCTATGTGCTATTTCATAGTTTTGATGACTGTTGTCCTAAAATGTCAAAGAATGAAGAGGTGTGTGGTTTTTTTGCATAGTAATGTATAGGGCTGCACGATCAATCGAATGTGATTGTCATGCGCATTTTGTTAGTAAAGCCGGTTCTGTAATCAGCAGGAAGTCATCATCACATGCTTTCAGATGGAGCAGTATTTACTACACATAGCTTTAGTTCACTGACAAGTTATGCAAAAAATAAATAAATACCGCAGACGATTTTATTGCGCGATTCTGAAATCGAAGAAATTGTTCGCGATAATGACGGCTGTTTGCATAGCTTCTCAGTGAACTACGGCTCTAGTAAATGCTGGATGTAGTAAATGCTGCTCCATCTGAAAGCATGTGAAAATCCCACAATAACATATTTTTACTCCAAACTCGCCTCATAACGTCAGTCGAGTGTTTGAAATAAATCCTTCTGTGAGATGATGTGGCTTCTTACACAGAATAAGGCACGCAACATATTTCATAGTATTTAAGCAGTGATAAAGGCATTGCATTATAAATATACTTTATTTGAATGAAAATTATAATAATAAGAACTCCGATAAACCGTATATTGCCGTAGTCGTGTGTTTATTAGTCACGTTGAATCAATGAAAGCAGTTGAATCTTCTGTTTATTCAGCTGCAGCGATAGACGTTTTCTGGGTTTCTTCTGCGAGGCGTATTTGGAGTTTCTCTGGCCTTTGGATGGAGATTTACTGCTGATCACAGAACCGTGCTTCACTGAAAGATACGCATGACAATCGCAGCTTCTGTCGAATCACGATCTCGATTCCATTTCGATTTATCGTGCAGCCCTAGTAGTGTACCCCATTATTCCATTCCCTCCTCTCTAGAAATTACGAAAAACTATATAATTTGACCCCTGATAATAAATATATTTATATAAAATTAGAAAATTTAAATTATATAGTAAATATAAGTGCAATACCCTCTATTGAAAGCAGGGGAGCATCTTGTTTTTCGCACAAATGCTGAAACGTGTCGGGTCCTCTTTCCCACCGGCTCTTCATTCTCAGAGTCGGACACTCCACAGAACTGAAACACGGTAAACTACAGGGTAAGATGGAAGATCATACATAATTGAGCAGTAACTAAACAGTCAATAAAGGAAATATCCCAAATGATGACCCTGTTTAGACCCAAGTAGCTACAAACGATAGAAAGAAACGAACATACAGGATATTGACAATGTTTCAGCATCCCACACTCTTCTTTTCTGTGGATTTTTTTCTTCCTCTCTTCAGTTTCTTCACTTCCTCCACCCTGAAGAAATAACACTGTGCTTTATATATATGTACAGCATGTCAGGCTATAAGGAGAACATATAATAAAGCAAGTTTATTACAAACCAGAAGTGCTTTGCATTTTACCAAATGCCAAATAAGTGCAGGTTATTCATTAATGTCCATACAAAAGACGTTTGTGGAACAA
>NW_015506331.1:143643-171543 GCF_001515645.1 Sinocyclocheilus grahami | reverse complement strand
TTGTATTTATTTGTAATGTGTTGTAACCTGTTGATGTTTGTATTGGTTCATTATGGTTGTTGAACACTGAAGAGTTGTCACAGATACAAAAATAATTTCTGAAAGGACAAGAAACTAAACTAATGAACTCATCTGATGCTGTCTAGAGAACATCTCAGTTCTGTCACTAGCTCCACCCTCTGGACACACACATGCCTGGACAAGTTACCACAGCCCATCACGATTACAAACAACCAGGATAAGTTACTATACTACTACAGGAATAATACTGAGATTATTAAGAAAAAGAATCTTTTAAATACTGATCTGATCAGGTATTATTTCTATATTGACCGCTGGGCCCATGCCGTTCAGACAGAGCGCAGAGCAGTTTGACAGAAAAACCATCAAAACGCCACAAGTTACCAAACCCACATGTTCATACTCCAACAAATGTTCACTCCAACCAATAAGCCATGCACAAGGTCTTCAGCCAGAGGAATACAAACTGAGTTTTCAAGACGTGCTTTTTTCAAGTTGAAAACGCGACGCGCGCGCGACTGGGCGTTTGTCCACAGACCAAACCAAACGAAATAAAATAGTATTTTTATGTCGAACCATTCTGATTTATTGGTAAAACGGTCGACTGAACTGAAGTCACTGAAGCTGGGAAACTGTCATGCTGCGCTTTCTCGAAGCGTAAATAATGATTTCAAACTGCTGATTATGTAATATACGTCAAGTCCTCCGAACCTCCGTCCGAGACCTCTCGGTCTCTCTGCTCCAGCCTCCGCCTGCATCTCTCCGGGTGACTGAGCCGCACCAGCTCCCAGAGGTCGGTGTTGACCAGGCTCTTCTCCCGGGACTGTCTCCGGGCCCAGCTGGACACCCGCAGCCGGCACAGCGGACAGCACAGACTGATTAACTTCACCGTCCGCTGGAAACAATGCAGGCACACCGAGTGTCCGCATGGCATCGTTACCGGCTCCAGCAGTATCTCGGAGCACACCGGGCACCGGGCCTCCTCCAGGCTCAGAGGAGCAGCGAGAGCGCCAGGCCTGGTTTCGCCTCTCTGCCCCAGTCCAGCGGATTTGGCGGACCCCACCGCCGCCATCTTCATTGGTATGTGCCTGCGTCTGGGTTTGAAAACAAGCCCCGCCCAGCCGTGGCGTCACGTGCAGCGGTGGTGGAACGACAACAAAACAACAAGCTTTTTCATATATTGGAGGTATACGATTTTTACTGATGTGCAACTACAACTTATCAAAAATTCCTATCAAACTTTCAAATTTCCACCAACAGGTACTTTTGGCACGGGCTTTAATATATAAACATAATTTCACTCCCCATAAATTCTTTCTTTTGGAACAACCAAACTATTTTATACAAAAATAGAACTTAATTTTTTGATCAGTGGTTTAATAACGGATTACTTTTAGTTTGTCAGCTATTTAACAACAAAGGTTTACTAATGACTTAAGCAGAATTTCTTTCAGGATACAATATGCCAGTTACTCCCATAGTTATGGGAGCGATACCAACAGGAATCTGTATGCTTTTTAAAAATGACTCTCAATCTACTCCAATAACTCCTGCTTTCCCTGAGCCAATGGACACTCCGATAGGTCAAATATGTGTTTCAGGAAAAAAAGATAGAAACAATCGAGTTAGATCCTTGTTTATTGAAGATATTATCTCGATATCTCCTGCAATCCTTTACTGGAATAATTTATAAAAAAATGTCAAATGGAAAAAGATTTGGTCTTTACAACAAAAATATTTTCTCACCTATAAAGTAAAAGAAGTGTCTTTTAAAATAATAAATGCATTTTACCCTGTATGATTAAATATAAAACCAATATTGATACAAGATGCTCATTTTGCCAAGTTCACACAGAAACTGTCTATCATTTATTTTGGTCATGTTTCTATACGGAACATCTATGGAAAGATATTGAAACATGTATTAAAGATAATATCCAACCAGATTTATCGTTATGATTAAATATAAAACTAATATTGATACAAGATGCTCATTTTGCCAAGTTCACACAGAAACTGTCTATCATTTATTTTGGTCATGTTTCTATACTGAACATCTATGGAAAGATATTGAAACATTTATTAAAGATAATATCCAACAAGATTTATCGGTTACTTTTAAAGATATTATTTTTGGACACTTTGATTCTGATTCTAATAAAAACAAAGCTTGTTTTGTTATAAATTTAATTTATTTTCTTGGCAAATTCTATATCCATAAGTGTAAATTTACCAACAACAAACCAATATTTCTTGTTTTTTTGAAAGAATTAAAAATGTATCTTAATACTATTTCATCCTCTGTAAATAAGGAAGCGAGAAGAACAACTTCAATTTGTAATGACTTTAATTTGTATACTCTAATTGAAATATAAATTAATATCTTACCCTCATGTTTTTTTTGTGTTTTTTTTCCAACTTGTCTTTTTTTTTCTTTTGTTCTGTATGTTCAGATGGCATTGTACATATTGTTGACAAATGTGTACTCTATACAAAGTTGTATATCTTTAATATCATCTTTGTGATGTTTGCATTCATAATAATAAAAAAAATGATCATTTACAGAAAACATGTAATGCTTTGAAAACACTGAAATTTATGTAGTTGCCTCTTTCCTTTTCCTTTATATATATATATATGTGTGTGTGTGTGTATATAGTTTTGTTGGGGTGTTTTTCTCTCTGGTAGCTAATGTTAATATGATAATGTGTATATGTAATACCTCGTGTTCTTGTGGTATTGATTAATAAAGCACTTGCATTTTTTAAAATCTAATAATAAAGGAATAACTGCTTCCTTTATTATTATTATTAGGGCTGCACGATAACCACATGTGATGAGAAGGAAACAATTAATGATCAATTACTGGGCTAACCTCAAGGGTCCTAAAGATGATCATCCTACAAAAAGGGTTTTAATGAATTGTTGGGAACAAAGTTTGTGTATGTAGAAGAAATGGAGGTAAATAGGTTTAAGATGAGCCCAACAGTGGTGATTCCTGAAAATGAACCATGGAGTTATACAACTCCCCATATAGATTTACATTTGCTGGAAATTAAAAGAGCAGAAAGAGAAGTAGACATGTCTTCAGCATTCTCTGTACATTTTAGAACACAATATCCTCAATACTTACAAATATTCACAGCTGGCTCGAAAGATCCAGAGCGTGATACAACTGGAGCTGCTTTTTTAGTTCCTGACTGGGCAATGAGTAGTATCAGCGAACATCCAATCATCTGGCAGTATATACGGTTGAAATGATAGCAATACTCTTGTCCTTGCAGTGGGTAGAGGATTATAAACCTGGAAAGGTTTTAATTTGTTCTGATTCACTCTCAGTTTTAAAGAGTCTAAGGTCTTTTAAATCCAGTCATCGAGATATTCTTTTTAGTATTTTACAGATATAGTCAAGATTGCTTCAAAATGATATTTTAATCAGTTTTATTTGGGTTCCATCACACATCGGTGTAAAGGGAAATGAGGACGTAGATAAGTTAGCAAAACAAGCTTTGCAGAGAGAAGAAATAGAATTACAAGTTCCTCTAAGCAAGTCTGAAATTAAGGTTTTAATCTGGAAAAAGGTTATTGCAGAATGGCAAATAAAGTGGGACAACATCGAAAAGGGTAGACTTCTCTACAATAACCTTTTCCAGACTGATAGATCTCAATTACTTTCTTTCTCATTTGTTTCTGAATTTCTTTGGATCTCGGCATGATGTCTAGCTTTTGAGGATCTTTTGGTCTACTTCACTTTGTCAGGCAGGTCCCATTTAAGAGATTTCTTGATTGCGAACAGGTGTGGCAGTAATCAGGCCTGGGTGTGGCTAGAGAAATTGAACTCAGGTGTGATAAACCACAGTTTTAACAGGGGGGCAAACACTTCTTCACACAGGGCCATGTAGTTTTGGATTTTGTTTTCCCTTAATAATAAAAACCTTCATTTATAAACTGCATGTTGTGTTTACTTGTGTTATCTTTGACTAATATTTAAATTTGTTTGATGATCTGAAACATTAAAGTGTGACAAACATGCAAAAAAATAAAAGAAATCAGGAAGGGGGCCAACACTTTTTCACACCACTGTACATGTATATATTATATATTTTAAAAATGTTTTTATAACCAAGACTGCATTTATTTGATTTAAAAAAAAAAAAAAAATTTTGTGACGCATTTTTACAATTTAACTTGCTCTATTTTATTTTAATAAATTGTAAAATATAATTCAGTGTCACATATTTCCACAGAATTCACTCTAATATGATGATTTGGTGCTCACAAAACATTTCTTATTATTTTCAATGTTGATATTTTTGTGGAAATCATGATGCGTTTCAGGATTTCTTAAAATGAATTTAACGTTCAAAAGAATAGTATTTATTTACAAAGATGTATTTGTAACAATGTAAAAGCCTCTACAGTCACTTTTGATCGATTAATGCATCTTTGCTAAATCAAATAATTAAATTTCTCTAAAAAGAAAAAGAAAATTCTTACTTGATCCTAAACTTTTGAATGGTAGTGTTCCCATGAGCATTTCATTGTCACAATTTATTTACATTTCACTGGTCTCCTAGAAATAGTGCAGAATACACAGAATATTTATTTCATTTTGTTATATTATTTATTTAAAATGATAAAACAGGTTTATTTACTATTTCCAGGTTTAAAAAAAAAAAGTACCTTTTGTCAGCAAAACAAAGGTAATTGTTGAGTTTTGCAGGTATTCATTGTGGAAGATACATCACCTCCCATGGACTGGCTCTTAACTGCAACACAGACATGAGTTGGTTTGACAACATTGTGCCATGTGGGATTGTGGGTAAAGGTGTGACATCACTGAGCCGAGAGCTGGGGCGGGACGTCCCAACTGAGGAAGCCATACCAAAACTGCTGGAAGCCTTTACTGAACAATTTAACTGCACTTTAACATATAATTAATACATGTATAAATAATGTCAAGTGTTTGAATATGTGCTTGTATTGTTATTAAAATAATTTTAACATGTTATGTGTGTGGCGTCTGGTTTTCATGATCATACATAAGACATACGCATTGCATGAGATCAGCAGGATAAAAATATCCCGATAGTCTTAACTCTTGATTTGATCATGTAATTATCGTGAATTATTTACAAAACATGTTTTCTGGAAGTGGATGGGTACAGTAAACACTACTGCATTGCTGACATGGGACACATGAGACTTGAGAAAGAACTTGAATGAGATTACCAAATAATATTATAACATAAGAGGATATTTTTGTGTCTTTTGTGTATACATATTCTTTTCTCTTTTTATTTTTATACTTTATGCTGTTGTACTGTTCAAAGCTTTTGGTAAGCAATTTTTATATATATTATATATTTTAATGAAATTAATACATTTAGCAATAATGCATTACATTTATCAAGAGTAATATTAAAATGTCCATTATGTTACAGTATATTTCTATTTCAAATGAATGCCGTTCTTTTCATATTTCTATTCATTGAAGAGTCCTGTAATAATAATAATTATAATTAGTTTCCACCAATAAATAAATAAATGGAGCAGCACAACTTTGTTTAACTGTGATAATCAGACATGTTTCTTGAGCAGTAAATCATATTAGATTGATTTCTGAAGGATCATGTGACAATGATGCTGAACTATATATATATATATATATATATATATATATATTTAACAGTTGAACAAGTTTAAAGGGATAGTTCACCCAAAAATGAAAATTATGTCGTTAATTACCCTCATGTCGTTCCAAACCCGTAAGACAAATTAAGATATTTTTGATGCATTCTGACAGCTCTCTGAGCATCCCATAGACAGCAAGGGTACCACCACGATCAACGTCCAGAAACGTAGCAAGGAGATCGGTAAAATAATCCATGTGACATCGGGTTCAACCGTAATATTACGAAGCTACGAGAATACTTTTTGTGCGCAAAAGAAAAGAAAACGACTTTATTCAACAGTTCTTCTCCTCTGCGTCACCCTGTAGCGCCATTTTGGAGAATATCCACTGAACGCAAACAGCGTATGTTGTTCTGTATCAGCCGCACCACACGGATACATTGTTTTCATTCAAATCAAAGCACAAACCACGTAGAAAACGTATCCGCATGGCGCAGTTTTTTTTTTTTGTGGACAAAAAGTATTCTCTTATAAAAGTATAGATTCGTAATATTACGGTTGAACCCGATGTCACATGGAGTATTTTACCGATCTCCTTGCTACATTTCTGGACGTTGATCGTGGTGGTACCCTTGCTGTCTATGCAGGGTCAGACAGCTCTCAGATTCCATTAAAAATATCTTAATTTGTGTTCCGAAGATGAACGGAGGGCTTACGGGTTTGGAACGACACGAGGGTGAGTAATTAATGACAGAATTTTCATTTTTGGGTGAACTGTCCCTTTAACAATAATTTAGAATTATAGATTAATGTAATAATAATGAAAGAAAGTTCCATTTTTTTCTTTCTTTCAGTTTTAGTGAATCAATCAATCAATCTCAGGCCAATAGCATAAGCAAATAGTTATTATTCCCAAAGGCAACTATATTTTTTCAACTTATTTTTTCTTTATAGCCTATATTTTCTCCTGATTACTATTATTTTTTTAATTTATTTACTTTTCTTTGTTTTTCAACTGGTTATCCACACCTCCAAATGTGAGAACCAGTGGTATAAAAACACAAGCAGGTTATAAAAATTCAACCTTTAACACAACTGACCAGAGAGAAACAGAATGCACTATAGCAAGCAGTTTCTTCAAATGATAATGATTCTTCAAAACGGACACATTATCATAAAATAGTTTTATTAAAATAAATTCTAATTGTCAACCATTAATATGAATTTACAGATACAGCTACAGATCCGGGAATGGGCACTGGACTTCCCGTCTGCTCGTCTGGGGGAAGTACAAAATATCCAATATAAGATTAACCTTTTCATATAAAAACTGGAATAAATACAAAACTAGAGTCAAACTAAAACTGAAATGAAACAAATTAATAATAAAGAGTAAGTAGTGAATAAATGAAATAATCATAACTAAAGCACATAGTACATTTCGGAATAAGGTGTTTACAAAGTAAATAATAACTGATTAATATGAATATTTTAATTAAAAATTTAAAAAATGTACCCACGTAGATATTAAATTAAAGTGCCTTTAATCTATTAAATAACAGCAGAGTGAGCAAGTTTTTGGATATGCTAAGATTAAATTTATTTTAGTGAATACATTTCAGCTCTCATTTTGTAAGAGTGGTTATACAAAATAATATTTAATCTTTATTAATTTATTAATTTAATTTTATCTTTATTAAAATCCTCAATCTTTCTGCTTCATGTGGCCATAAATATTTAATTTTAGAGTGGCTTTAAGCACTATGCATCACCGTGACCATGTAAAGCCGGTAAATGTGGTGTTTACATGGAATAATCGTAATATGAGCTTACCTTATGGTACAAACCCAGAGTTTCTGCTGGGTTACATCGGTAGGAAAGCGGTAAAACAGACATCTTCCATCCGATAACTTGTGGTTGCATTTCGGGTCGAAGCAAAAAAAAACATTGTCGAACAACAATATAAAATGAGGAAAACTATTAGTTGGTTATTATAAAATTAATTGTACTACAAATTAGAAAATACTACAAGTGGAAAATACGATAAATTGATAAACTTTTCGGCGTCATGATGTTTAACGTTTAATATTTAATGTCTCCGCCTGTAGTCACATTTAGCAACTTGTTATAGCAACCGTCTTTTTCAAGAAATGTAACAGCTCAAAAAAAATCATGAGCGGGGTGTATCTTGTGTGTTTTATGTTGTTGAATAAAACGTGAAAGTATTTTGAGCTTGTATTAACCACAGACCTTATAAAACCCAAACAATAAAATAAAAACAGAAACTGCTCTTGACCGAATAACTTCTGTAGCTTTAATAAGAAGACATTGCTTACTTGAATGCTGCTTTTAAATGCTCTAGCGTGAAGATAAACATGGCAGATTGTGTGCGGCTCACTCAGGGCCGGGTCTCTGCTAATTAGGCCAGTGTCCGTCAACAGTCGTGGCCGAGGCCTGAGCAATGTGACGTCACTTTGTACAGATTCTGCAAACGGCTTGTTCTGCGACACTGCTTATGATTTATGGGGATTAAAAAAAGTGTGTAATAATAATAATAATAATAAAGTGTCTCTCAACTCAGTCTCATAACTTCCAAATTTTCTGTTCCAATTTTTCTGTCCAACCCTTGCTTTATGTGAAAACAGTGCCACATTTTACAAGCTGTAATTATGTTCTGGAGCAGCTCTCTGTAAAGACTCCATTTTTGTAAACATGATTTATATTCTGTCAAGCTTGTGGAAATGGCAGGCCTGTGGTGGACCAAAGGTGATTTATAGGTGTTTTTTCCTCTGATCATTGCAGTGGCACTAAGTGAACAGGCAGCAAAAGTATGGCTGCTAAATTCAATTACACGTCCTGTCCTCTACATTGTGTCCTTGAGGCCAAAATCTTGTGAACACATTTGTCACTGATGATTTTTCACCTTTTGAAGCAGAGAATGAATATGATTTTGTGGCTGGTATGGTAGATGGCGTTTCTGCATTTGCTTGGTAGCAAAAAATTTTGTGTGTGTAGACTGTTTTCATTCTCATCATAAAATAACCATAAACTGAAATTTCATGACACGAAAGCTCTTAGGTTCTGAGTTATAGGGACTGTCCACACCAAAATTAAAAATCTGTCAATATTTACTCACCCTTGGACAAAACCAGTTGCTGACATTTTTCTGTGGCGGAGTTTTTGAAGAATCATAACCTAGGGCGGCAAAAAGGACAGAGATTTTAGTTTATCTTTTGGGCATTCTTTGGAATTATTGCACTCATATCAACAAGTTATCGCCCCTTAGTTATTCTAACTCTAAATTAACTTAGCTTCATAGTAATGCCGCTCCTGCGCTGTGCCCCACCTGAGCGGCGTCAATATCACATGCAAAACACAGATCCTAATATGTTGGTTCAGTTGTGTTTGATCAGGGTTTTAGCTGAACTTTGCTGGAAGGTAGATCTCCAGGAACAGGGTTGGGCACCCCTGGGGTAATCTATTAGATAGGCTCATGTACATCCACGAAGCCTACATCCAAACACGTAGGCTACATACACATAGGCCTACATCCACATACATAAAAAAACAAAACCAAAAAAAAAACACGGTTTTGGTTTTGTTTTTTTAGCCAGGTATCCTAGATATTTATCCTTTATCATTTAAAACGCTACAAACAGTGTTTAATTTGTAAATTGCGAGGTCCCGGAAAATAAAGCGGGGTGAAGGATCCGGCATGTGATCAGAGGATGAAGAGGTAATGGAGCTTTAGCGCAATCATTTAGTGGACCCACTTAAGTGATTACCAGCTTGCATCAGTTGCTTTTTTAGTATGCACATATACTATTTTATTGCAACATTTTTTTTGTGTTTGGATAGTTTTTGTGTAACCCAGCTCCTGGGACAGGAGAGTCGCAACAACCCAGTGCTTGTAATGAGTGCAGATATTTTGCATTCTTTTGAGAGTAGTTCTAAGTGCCACCGACTTGCATTTCTTTGGTCAAATATAGATTTGTGTATGTTTTATTTCATCTATAAAACAGTTTCTTTGCTGTAAATCATTTTATTTTATGCAAAGCAAACCAAGTCACCTAAACAAGAGCATCAGTCTTTTTGCAACGATTAAATGTTTAATTTTTACTTCTAAAATGCTTGTTAAACGAGTTTAAATGTAAAAAATGTTGTATACATGTTTAAACGGTAAAATATGTTGTATTAAGAACTGTATTTATCTAAAAGGCATTTAGAGAAAGAAAGAAAGAAAGATAAAAAAGTCAAAATAAATGAAAAACTAAAACGAAACGAAACCAACAGCAGCTATTGCACACCTAACTAAAAATAATAATCAAAAATAAATAATCGTTTTCTAATCAATCTAAGCATGCTTTAATTTTGTGTAGCTAGAGGTTTGCATCAATAAGCTTAAAGTCCCCATGAAATCAAAATAAAAGTTTTTTGGGTGTTAGTATCAATATGTTAGTCTTAAGGTTATCTATAAGGCAGTGTGCTCCAAAACAGTGACAACATTTGCATTTAAAAGATATAAGCATTCAAAGTTTGCTTCACTTCCACTAAAACGGCTCAACGATTTTTTTGACGTCACATCGTACTTCAGTTTCTCATCCAATCAAATGCTCTCTAGAATCCGAAGCCCCGCCCCCTACACTATAAAATAGACGCTGAAGCCGCGGCTGAAATCGGTCACTTGTCCACAGAATTAGTATTTTCTGTACAGTGAATGGCACTTAGTGCACTAAATAGGGGACAGGGAACAATTAAAACAGTGTAAATATGCTTTCCATTGAGGAAAGAAAGAAGTCTGGTTAGGCGCTGTGTCCCGCTAACCACCGCACCGCACACACACTCTGCTCCGGTCCAGAGACACATTAGCACAGCGCGGATCACATGCGCGAGTCAGCGCAGACCACTAAATGTATCAGAGCTATTTGAGTTCTACACAGAATGCTATATTTTATAGCAATATGGATGAGATTGTGGCTGTCAAATGTGGCTTTACGGAGCTCAACGGCTCTGAACGGCTCTAGCCCAAGCTGTGATATAAACAAACGCTATTGGCTATTCTAAAAAGGGGCGGGGCTGCTTGATATGTCCCGCCCTGTCTTCCTGTTTCAGTTCAAATGACGTCAACACAGAGCAACGCTGCGTGTTTCTAAGCATTTCAGGGGACCTTTAAATTAAAATGTCTTTGGTCTGCGCTCTGGAAGTGTTCTGTTAATTCTGCTCACCTTTAATTACTAAAACTAAAATGAAAACTGAAACTAAACTATAAAAACTAAATAGGCTATAAATCTGTTCACAAAATAAAAACTAAACTAAAATTAACCAAATTCTTAATGAAAATTGAAAACGATATTAAAATAAAAACAAATGTAAAAATGCAAAACTATAATAACCCTGACACGAACATCTTTCATTGGTGCGTGAGGAGGAGGATCCGCCATATGAGGTTATCGGAATTGGGAGGTGCGGGATCTGGACCCAGCTTGTTCAAATTACACCCTGACAACGAATAGGGATTTCGGCTGTAAGAGCACGGCTTGAAAAGACTTATATGTCTCTTAGTGAAACTACAGAGACTTGTGCTTTCCGTGTCCTGAACTACATTTGTCGAGCTGCTTACCGGGAATTCTCCCAAATCTTCCCATGGCCACTTCAGGCATGTACATACACTTAATTTGCTTTTGCAGCTATACTAGTGGTAATTCTTTAGTAATTTATTAATTTTTTTACGTTGCGGTAAGAAAAAATAAAAATAAAAATCAGAAAGCACACCCGTGTCTGCTTTATTTTAACAGTTGTACCAATAAACAAAATCTCTAGTCTTTCACATGCATCATAGGGTGTTTTCACATATAGTTCGTTTTAAAAGAACCAAACCCAGTTCACTTAAAGTGAACCAGAAAGGGAACCAACTGAAAGGGACCTCAGTCCTTTTGGTGTTCACAATCTAGTGGACTCAAAAGAGAACCCAGTTCTTTTTTTGGTCCTCTTCAGCAATGAAGAGATCTCAGACCCTTTCTTGTTCACACCACAACTTTATAAGAACTCAGACCCCAGCTTTCTGTGCAGCAGTGGATTTTGGGTATTCAAGATGGCGTCTTCACATGTTGTCGTCACATGGATGTGGCATACAAAGTTTTTTCACTTTAACGTGGCATTGTAGCGCGGTTCTGTTATATCCCCTTTCCTTCATTTTTTGGGCAAACAAAAGAAACAGTTTTATGTTTTTATGGGTTGAGGAGAGTTGGCGCTTAATGTAATCATCTTTCCAAATTTCAATAAGTGCACAACTCTCCTCCTGGGACCACACAACCCCACGACCTGCCATGGTGAAAAGTTTTCTTCTGTTGTTACAGCAGTGACGTAACATGGCTGCAGGTATGGCATGCCTTCAGGTACACATGTTGAAACGAAACGCAAAGCGGACCGGGATCTCATTGCTTTCGCATATCACGAAGATATCGAACCACAAACGAACTGTACTCAGACCACCTCCGCTTTTGGGTCCCTTTAGGGGGGTCTGAGATCACATGGTTTGTTCACATATACACGCTGAACCGCTCTGAGAGCGTTTGAAACGGTTAAACGAACTAGGTGTGAAAACACCCTTAAAGATCGTGTTTAATTGTGAATGTGAAGTGGGGTCACGGTAGGGTTTTGCCTAGGGCGGCAGTTGAGCTCGCGCCGGCCCTGTCCATACTTGTGTGTTATTCCACATCATATTTGATGTCACTTGCTTCATAGGTGCCACATTTCATTTAAGAGCTGTGGTGGAGTTTTGCAGTGAATAATGACACAAAGCTTTAGTGTGAATTCATGAGACTTGCATATATTGATTTTATGGTGCTTTTTGAAGGTTGACAGATAGTTGAAATAGTTGAAATTGATGAAAGTAGTTGATTGATATTTTTTCACAAAGATGCATTGAACTGATCAAAAGTGACAGAAAATACATTTCTAATGTTACAAAAGATTTCTGTTTCAAATTAATTCTATAGTTTCTATTCTGCTGTTCATTAAATAATCCCGAAAAGAAAGAAAGAAAAAGAAAAAAAAACACTATATGGTTTTCATGCTTTGTTAGGAACCATCGTTAGTTAGCACAAACATTTTCAGCTGTGATAATAAATTTCTTGAGCAGCAAATCATCATATTAGAATGATTTCTGAACTGAAGACTGGAGTATTGATGCTGAAAAAAATCAGCTTTGCATCATAAGACATTAAAAACAGAAATAGTCATTTAAAATTGTTTTTAAAATATTTCACAATATTGTTGTTTTAATGTATTTTGATCAAATAAATGCAGCTTTGGTGAACACAGGAATATTCTTTAAAAAAACTAAAGTTGTACTGACTCCAAACTTTTGATTGGTAGTGTACTTTTGTATAGCAAAGAGCTTAAAGGGATAGTTTGCCCCAAAATTTAAATTTTGTCATTAATTACCCTCATGTCACATGGACTATTTCTCTGATGTCCTTACTATGTTTCTAGACCATAAAATGTTTCAATTGCGTTGCATTTTATTTCATAAAAAATATCTTAATTTGTGTTCTGAAGATGGACAAAGGTCTTACGGGTTTGGAAAGACATGAGGGTGAGTAATTAATGACACAATTTTTATTTTGGGTGAACTAACCCTTTGAAAACTTTTGGTACACCATTTTTGAGTGATCTATTCCTTTGAATAAGAGGTATTTTCAAACTTCAACCAACAGATGGCAGTGCTTCAATGCGATTTGCAGATGATATTCTGTGGCATTTGTAATGTGAAACCAAGGCCATGAACTGTATCTCTGAATGCTTTGTGACCAGGTTCAGTGATTTTCATGTTTCAAGTATCAAGTGAGCTTCAACCGGACACATACATATAGTAAAATTACATCTTATTTGTAAAAATTAACGGTGTCTACTGTATATCTGAAGTATGACATTTTTTGTGTATTTGCATATGCAATGACATGGAAAGGAAAGAATGGTCCTGTAGGAGAGAGAAAGCCATTAACTCCTCTTACCCCTTCCTGAGCTTCTTTGTTCAGTTTATTGATTGTGGCAATTGATAATTAATCACCTATTGCAAGCCAGAACAGTTACGTAATTGAAGTGGAATCAGATCGAGCAATAAATTGATTGTCACACCAGGAATGTGTATAAAAAGAAACAAGCCATTGATTGACTCCATCACAACAGTAAGGATTGGAAAAAGTAGCCTGACAGCATGACGCTATTACTGCCCGACAAAACTGACCTGCTGGAACATGTACAGTATATATAAGCCAAATAAAGATGAAAGTTTGACATTAAAAATAGAACATAACCTGATACGAACTAAGTTTGTAAGAGCTGTACTTAAATGCAACCCTAATACTGTCTGTCCTCAGGATTTTAATGGCTCTCTAGTAGTGCTGGGCGGTATGACCAAAAATTTATATCACTGTATTTTTCAAAATTATACCGGTTTCACGGTACATGACGGTATTTTTTTTTTCATGCATGACCGGGTGTTAACCATATTTTCTACTGATTGAGAAAGGAAATACTGCAGTATATTGACTGAGAATACCCTATTGCACTGTCATGAGTGAATATTGTCAAAAAATACGCAGCAGGAAAAAAATTTACATTGTAACTTCTGACCAAAAAGACTTGGTGAATGGGCAATGATAAAACAAATGTAGAACAGATTCTTCATCAGTATTACAAAGTGAACAAATTGTAGTGTAATTATTGTCACGCTGAACAACAATAATTACTGTATTTGCATTATTGTAAGGGGTAGGCTTAGGGTTGGGGCAGGTGTAGACGTTAATAAAACACAATCTAATAGGTAGCAAATTTAATTTATTGTTACTTTCCAGCCGCTCGGAGCGCCTGAAAAAAAACTCTGAGCATAAAAGTACCCTTGTCCAGTCGAATTAATGGAAAGGCTCGCCTTCCATTGTGGTGACAATTTACAGTTTCTTGTAACGTCCGGAGACTGCAATGATGGAGGAGAAACATCTCGGTTACGTATGTAACATTGGTTACCTGAATAAGGGAATGAGACGCTGCGAAGCGGTAGCTATGGGATCCCCTTCGGTGTGACGAATGTCTGAAGCCCTTATAACATCACACCATTTTATTGGCCAGTAGTGCCTAGCACCGTCTCAAGCATGATTTCATCAGATTTCCAAGTACAAAGGAAGCACTTATCAAAGGTATGGGAACGGCCAACATCACAGCGTCTCATTCCCTATTCAGGGAACCAAGGTTACATATGTAACTTAGACGTTCCCTTTCATAGGTTCACTTCTGCACTGTGAAGCAGTCGCTATGGGAACGATATACCATAATGCATTCCCATATCTGAGGATAGCTGGAGGACCAAGGAAAGTGTCTGTTCAAGTGGATAAAACCCGGGAGCCAGGAGTCATCCTCACGTCCAGACTGTATAACTTGATAGAGGTGCTTGGAGAGGACCATCCTGCAGCAGCACACATATCTTCCAATGAAGAGCCCTTAAAAAGAGCCTGAGAAGAAGCCACTCTTCTCGTTGAGTGAGCGTGCACACCCAGAGGCAAAGTCAATCCACGCACTTCATAGACCACAGAAATAGCCTCAACTACCCAATGAGATATTCTTTGTTTGGTAATGGCAGCTCACTTGTTTTTACCACCAAAACATGCAAACAACTGGTCAGATCTACGGCACTGGACTGTGCGGTCGACATAGATTCTTAATTCCTTTACTGGGCAAAGACTAAGAAGACGCACATCACCATCAGACCCCACATCAGTCGGGGAAAAAGCCTCCAAGACCACTTGCTGGAAGCGAAACGGAGTTGAAGCAACCTTAGGAATGTACTCAGGCCTAGGTCGCAGTAAGTAAGTAGCCCTGGGAAAAAATCCATACAAGAAGGGCTGATAAAAAGAGCCTGCAGATCCCCGATTCTCTTAAGAGAGGACAGAGCCACCAAAAGGACCATCTTAAGGGTCAAATACATCTCTGACACAGACTCCAATGGCTCAAATGGATGGCCTGCCAGACCTTCCAAGATGATAGATAAATCCCATGAAATAATTATTGCAAGGCGGAAAGGCCTAAGCCATCTCGACCCCTTCATGAAACAGGAAACCAGAGGGTGATGTCCTACAGAAACCCCTCCCAAGGGCACATGTTCAGCAGGTATGGCTGCTACATAAACCTTAAGAGTGGAATACTGTCGATAATCTCCACCAAGAGACCAGAGCACATTAACACACTCTGCTCAGGGGCCACACCTATAATCTCCATAAATCTGGATGGGGATGCCAAATTATACCCTGAGCCTAAATCAGCAGGACGTGTCTGAGGGGAACCTCCCAAGGTGGGCCGGCCATCAGACTGACCAAGTCCGAGAACCACATCTGAGTGGGCCAGAATGGGGCCACCAACAACAGATGTTCCACCGCTGAGAGCAAACGGATCTGCGGGAAGGCATAAAGTTTGGTCCTAGAGATTTCTTGGCCAGAGCATCCAAACCCAGCAGCCAAGCGCTCACTCATCGTCTCAGGTAAGTGATTTTTTTTCTTTTTCAAATTCGGCCATATGTTTAAGGGTTAGTTATCACTAATGACAGAGAGGAGTAATATTACATAGATAGTTTAACTATGGTAGGTAAGATTAGCTCTTAGTGTACATTTAGGTGTTTAAAGAATTAGAATACAGCTGTTTAGGTATGGAGGACCAAACCTGCAGAAATTAAAAACAAATAAATACACAAATAAATAAATAAATGTGTGTATAAATAAATAAATATGCAAATAAATGTGTGTATAAATACACGTAATCTTGTTTAAATACATATATAAATAATTAAATGCGTGATGAAAGTAGTCAAATAAATCAAATAAATTGGTGACCAAATGGAAAATGTTTAAGGAAATGCTAAACTCATCCTAACTGTTTTCTTTTAATCACTCATTTATTTCTGAATGTAGTTCCACATTTATTGTTCCTCTGCACAACATGCTAATGAGAGGGTGTCAACCATGGACTTGCTTGGGACAGGGAGAACTAGAGTGGGCAATGCGTAGTCATGCTCGAAGCAAACAAGTCTACTTCCGCTGGACCTCACCTCACCACTCACCACCTGAGGGTGTAACCTCCATTCTCCGGCTTTCAAGCCCTGCCTCGAGAGTACGTCCACACCTAGATTCAGATGACCTGGGACATGGACTGCTCTGACATACAGAAAATTGGTCTGTGCCCAAAGAAGGACATGTCTCGCCAACCTGCACGGGGGCGAGAACGTAGTCCGCTTTGGCGATTCAGGAAATTGAGCCTCATCCACGGACATCCAAGCAAAAGCTTCTGCGCGTCATCATAACTGTGCAGAACGGGTGGCAGTGAGGTGAAATGTTTTGGCTTTTGATCCACCACTGGAATGGCCTCATGTGGAGCAGGCCCAACTGAACCACAGGGGACACTGCTGCCATAAGGCCCATCAGTCTGCGGCATAAACCTACATGTACTAGACACCCTGTTCTGAACTGACTCAGACAGGTTCACAGTGACTGAACACAAGCGGGAGAAAGTTGTGTCCACATCGTGCGAGAATTCAAGTCCACACCCAGAAAAGTAGTTTACTGACATACTAGCAGAACACTCTATTGCAGGTTTGCGCGCAATCCTAGGCTCTTCAAATGATCGAGCACCAAGTCTCGATGCGCTATCGCCAGATCCTGTGATTGAGCTAATATCAGCCAATCGCCCAGGTAGTTCAAAATCCGGACACCCTGGAGCCGCGTCCATACACTTTGTGAATCTTCTATGAGCCAGAACCAGTCAGAATGGAAGAACACGGTATTGGTAAGCTTTACCTTTGAAAGCGAACCTGAAGAACTTCCTGTGTCTCTTGATGATCTGGATGTGAAAATACACATCCTTTAGATCGATAGTCACAAACCAATCTACGGTACGAATATGAGATAAAATGGATTTTAAAGTCAGCATCTTGAATTTGCTCACTCTGAGTGCAAGATTTAGGTGACGCAAGTCCAAAATTGGACGTAAACCCCCATCCTTCTTGGGCACAACAAAATAACGGCTGTAGAAGCCTGACTCTGAGTGGGGGTTATTTCTTCTATAGCCCCTTTATCTAGACGTGACAAAATCTCCTGATTCAAAGCTGATACCTCCCAAGGAAGCACTGTCGTGGGAAGAATCCCACTGAAAGGAGGCGGCCCTTTTCATAATTGGATGGTGTAGCCGTGTCGAATGGTACATAGTACCCACTGTGAGATCTCGGGCAGGCGTTGCCATGTGGCCCAATAATCTAGCAGGGGCCTTAAACGTTCTATGTTTGGAACTCGCTGAACCCACTTGTGTGGTTCGTTCAAACTCTCAGAAGGAAGCCTGACCTCCGAGGATGAGCGAAGGAATCAGGAACTGCTACTAGGGGCCTGAGGACGAGAGCCCTTGGCTGTTGAGCTCAGGCCTATCTGTCTGCATTGCCGCGAGCGAACCAGAGGGGGTACCATAGGCAATGTTTCACTCCGCTGAACCTCTCGAGGGCACTGTAGAGAAGATGAGCATGAACGAACTGCAGGTGGTTGCCACTCGACCTCCCTAGATCTGCGTGAGATGAGCTGGTGAAAAACAGCAGACTGCTGCTTCGCTGCCCGAAATTTATCCACAACAGCAGTAACCGATTCTCCAGTCAGGTCATCCTTAGACATGGGGGCATCCAAAAGGAAAGTTTTGTCCTTTTCTTTGATGTCAGTTAGAGTAAGCCAAAGATGGCACTCAACTGTCACCATTCCTGTCATGGAAGCGCCAAGTTGGTAGCCCACCTGAGCTCCTTAACAGCCTCTGGAGTCAGGCCTTCCCCCTCATCCAGCTCCTTAAGCACATCTGCTTGATAAGCTTGGAGTACAGCCATAGAATGAAGAGTAGTCACCACCTGTCCAGCTACCATGTACGATTTCCAGACAAAATCAGAAGTAATCCTGCATGGCTTGGATGGCAGTAAGGGGTGTGACTTCCGAGTCGGAGCTGAATTTGGTGTAACCATGTCTAACAACTCACTATAAGATGGGGAATTGCATTTCTCCTGTCCACTTGGAAGGAGGGAACTGCACAAATCACCCATTAGGTCCTCAGAGTCAGAGGTCACTGTAGACAGCACTTCGTCATGATATGGTTTACAACCGAAAGAAATCGAATTACGAGCTTCCGGGGTAGGCCGTAAATCATCATTAATAAAGACAACCAGGTCCGCGTAGAGTTCTTCTAATGCGTAGCATTCTTCTAACGCGTGAACACAGCCTGGAGAGAGTGAGATAAAGGGGGAAAATTCTGTTGTTTCACTCTCCATGTGCTCCGGCTCATAAACGTCACCCCAAGCATCCATCTCCTGCGGCGCCTTGGCAACCACAGAAATGGAAAGGCGGGGGTTAGACGCGAGTTCTCCTTTCCTCAGAAAGGAGGCAAGCCTCAAGCACAAACTTTTAAACACAGGCTATCACAATGCCGATAGTCAGATAGGCCGTTAAACACTGCTTGAGCATGCTGGAGGCCCAAAACTTGCACACACCTGTCATGAGTGTCTCCTCCTGCGATGAACCTGTCACACAGATCGATGCATTTTCTGTAGCTCATCGTGTCTGCTTGAGAGGAGTGAATCTGCTCTTAAAAGTAGAAAAGAACACGACAAAAATGCTTTCCTACAGACAACAGATAATTCGCTTCCTGAAGGAAAATAAAAATGATTCCATTTTTTTCATATTTTCATATTTGGATCTTTGGTTTAACATCACATAAATTCACCCATTTCTCCCGAACTACATAAAAGTAAGTCACCGTTAAACTAGGAGAAGAATAGAGTAAAATGTATAGTTACCTACACAATGTGTACCTACAGTATATGAATAAAACACGTTGTCAGATTTAATTGAAATTATTATTATTGCCGCTTTCCTTAGACACCAGTGTATTTAACAAACTCACAAACATAAGTGTATTTAAATAGGGGTGTTAAATAATAATTTTTTTGTTTTGCTTTGTTTTTTCCCCATGCATAGGTTTTTAAAATTCTAAAAGCTCTTTATTCCAAAGATACTACAAGCTAGTCAATGTATTCAGCAGGTGCAATGTATTGTAAGTTGCATCAAAGGTATTGAAAGTATTATATACAACAATAATAAAACAGTGCATTGACACAAAAAAGGAAATTTACTTTTGGTACTCAAGTACTTTTAAAAGCAAGTACTTCTGTACTTGTACTTAAGTAAAAATCTGTCTTTACAACTTTTACTTGTAATGGAGTAATATTTGACCAGTAGTATCCGTACTTTCACTCAAGTAATGGAGTTGTGCACTTTGTCCGCCTCTGTTTAAATGTCTTGATCACTTTCCATTTCGAGAACGAACAGTGTCGTGCTGAATTTCAACTCCCTGCCAGAATCTGACTGCCCTTCGCATCCACGTGGATGACGTCATTTGTTGACATTGATGCGGCCAAATGACTTTAATATAAGTTTGTGTTGCCCTTTCATTTTCATCTAATTTTATTTATTTTATGTAGTTATTGAATCCTTATGTGGATAAACATGGTTTGTTAAATGTATTGAGAACATACTGAATTTTTATTTATTTATTTTTTATGTTGAATAAAATAGACAGGATCCATGTGTAGGCCTATATGCAAAATGAGTAAAATAACCGAGCACAGGGAAGAAATGTCAGCTTTTAAAATAGTTGAGTAATGGGTCTTTGACAATTGTCAGCAAATAATATGTTAATTTAAATTAACATTTAATTGCTGACAAGAAATGTAGTATTTCTTGTGAAATGTTTGTTTATATACATTAAATTATATTTGATACATTGAATTGATCATAAAAGACAGTAAAGCATTTCACATTGTTACATTAAAATTATTTAAAAATAGAATTTTCTGTTTCTATTCAAAGAATCATGGAAGTCAAATGCATCACGATTTCCACACAAATAAGCTGTGCAACTGTTTTCAACATTGATAATAATCAGCAGTGTAGGGAAGGTTGCTTTAGAAATGTAATAGATTACAGATTACAAATTACCCTATTTAAAATGTAGTAAGTAGTGTAACTATTTCAATTACTTTATTAAAGTAATGTAACTGATTACATTTGATTACTTTTCTAAATTCCTAATGTTTTCAACTGTTAGCTATTTTGAAACATTTAAAGCAGGCTGGAGGCTTAATCTTATTAAGATTATAATAATTTAATTGTAAAGCACAGCCACTTCAAAATCTGAGTTTAGCATCTCTTTTTACTTTGAGATCTTTTTGAGGTTAAATACATATTTAAAATCATAAGATATAATTTAATAGTTATGATACTGTTTTTGAAATCAAATCTTTGCATAGCTATGACAGGAAACAAAGGCATCTAGCAATGCCTTGGAAAAAAAAAGTTAATCTTAAAAAACAAAAAACAAAACAACAACAACAACAAAATCATATACATAAACCAAAATAGGAAATAATAGTTATCGAATAAGCATGTGTCCTATTCTGTGTCCTCAACTCCTGAAACATTGGTATCTCGATGTAACCCCCTTTGTAATCATTAACATTTTCATAAGTAACTGAAAAACTTTTTTTTTTCTCAGTAACTGTAACAGATTACAGTTACATTTATTTTGTAATGAAATTACGTAATTTAGTTACATGTAACTAGTTACTCCCCAACACTGGTAATCAGAAATGTTTATTGAGCAGCAAATCAGCATATTAAAATTATTTCTGAAGGATCATGTGACATTGAAGACTGGAGTAATGATGCTGAAAATTCAGCTTTGCTCTGTAAAAAAGAATCCTAATTTTACGGAAAATAACTGTGATCTTTTTCAGGTTGTTTTCTTTTATTATAATTGTAGTCAGAAAATTATCTCTAAATCTCACATCTGCTAATTTTAAGTATTATGACATTAATGATAAATTACAGTAATTCACATTTTTTTCTACAGAAAAAATACTGTATTTTATACAATATTTTCTGTTGAATTAAATTACATACAAATATATGTATGTTTTACTGAAAAAAATAAAGTTTGAAACCGTTGTGGAGATAAGCATTTGCTTTAGTTGGGCTCTTGACCCATGACTTTTTAACAGCAGTTTTGCATTATTTACAGCAGTCTTGTGAGGTTATGACAGTCAGATAGTCTTTTTGATGATTATATAGTAAGTGTTCTGAGCTGTGTGTTTCTTCTCTCACGCAAACATCAAGAATCAACACATCGAGCTCAACGATGAAAATCTTTTTTTGTGCCTAGCCGAACGAAGACAAACACTTATCTCCATAATGGTTATTGTTTTCAATAGTCTAAAACTCAGTAAGAGCTTTTGTATGAAAGAAATAAAGTCAGACTGGATTGTAATTAGTGAAGATGCTGAGATCTAGAGAGATCTGTGAGTGTTTAATGTTCTGTTGGGGTTTAAAGGGTTTCTGCTGTCTGCGTTTTGTGGGTTGCCATTGTGTAGAAGAGTAGAGTCTGTGCTTCAGTCCAGGAGAAGAACAAGAAACATTAATGTTATGCTGTATGTTGCTTTATTTAAATGCAGTAACTGTGTAGTTGCTGATGCAGTGATAGTTATATTATTTCATGTACAGGTGCGTCTCAATACATTAGAATGTCGTGGAAATGTTCATTTATTTCAGTAATTCAACTCAAATTGTGAAACTTGTGCATTAAATAAATTCAGTGCACACAGACTGAAGTAGTTTAAGCCTTTGGTTCTTTTAATTGTGATGATTTTGGCTCACATTTAACAAAAACCCACCAATTCACTATCTCAACAAATTAGAATACTTCATAAGACCAATAAAAGACACATTTTTGGTGAATTGTTGGCCTTCTGGAAAGTATGTTCATTTACTGTACATGTACTCAATACTTGGTAGGGGCTCCTTTTGCTTTAATTACTGCCTCAATTCGGCGTGGCATGGAGGTGATCAGTTTGTGGCACTGCTGAGGTGGTATGGAAGCCCAGGTTTCTTTGACAGTGGCCTTCAGCTCATCTGCATTTTTTGGTCTCTTGTTTCTCATTTTCCTCTTGACAATACCTCATAGATTCTCTATGGGGTTCAGGTCTGGTGAGTTTGCTGGCCAGTCAAGCACTCCAACACCATGGTCATTTAACCAACTTTTGGTGCTTTTGGCAGTGTGGGCAGGTGCCAAATCCTGCCCTGGACAACTGTCAGATCAGCAGTCTTCCCCATGATTGTGTAGTCTAATGAACCAAACTGAGAGACCATTTTGAAGGCTCAGGAAACCTTTGCAGGTGTTTTGAGTTGATTAGCTGATTGGCATGTCACCATATTCTAATTTGTTGAGATAGTGAATTAGTGGGTTTTTGTTAAATGTGAGCTAAAATCATCACAATTAAAAGAACCAAAGACTTAAACTACTTCAGTCTGTGTGCATTGAATTTATTTAATACACAAGTTTCACAATTTGAGTTGAATTACTGAAATAAATGAACTTTTCCACGACATTCTAATTTATTGAGATGCACCTATATGTGTGCTGTTAATTGGTTAATGAACCTCTTAATTTAATGAAATTTTACTGTAAAACACTGTTCAATTTACGGGTTTTGGAAATGAAAAATAACATATTGTTGTATAATTTACAGTGAAAAAATGTAAATTGGCATTCTTAGAATTCCCTGCATGACTTCACATTTGATGTTTTTTTTTGTTTGTTTTTTTAAATAACTGTTTCTTAGTTTTTTTTTTCTCATCAGATGTGTACATTAGGGTTTTATCTTACATTTAATGTGGTTAACTTATTTCAGTATTATGCACGTAACCATTATAGTGTTTAATATTTGTGTGAATGACACCGTGCACCTTCTATATATTAGTATTCCTCTCCACTGCTTGTGGAAGAGCTATTTGTGATCAACTTTGAGTCATCATGCGATGTTCACAGACAAGAGGTTTGTCTGATATCACAATTGGAATAGGAATTCTTGATCTTTGTTTTTTGCACTAATTAGTTAAATCACAAGATGGCAACACCAGACCGGCCTTTGGTTTCACACCCAAAAGAGAAAAGGAACAGAAAATTCTGAGTTTACAAGGTGTGATTATGAGCTCTATGAGGATGTGAGTACTTTCTTATGACTACATCTCGCAATAATGGTAATTCCGTAATTGAGGTAGTTCCATAATTCTGACATGAAGTAAACGCACAGGATCCTTAACTCACCATTTTACATTTTAAGTTTGACTTAAAATGCCATTCTATTGCATTTTTCAAAGTAGGAATTCAGAACATTCTGAGTTGAATGGAACGCAGCATAAGTTCTCTTGTAATGATCACTCACTGTAATATAGAAGTAGCTGAGAGCCATATTGCTGGTGTATGTGTGAAAACTCTCCTCAAATCAGCCATCATGAGAAGAGGGAGGATGTGATAAAGCTGCTGCTGCCGGTGCTGCAGGCATAAGCCGTAGTGTGGAAACACTCTGTTATCCTTGTGCTGCTCTGGGATCTCGAGCAGCAGGGGTTGAGATAATGCCTGGGGAAAAGAAGTTAGTGTCAGGAGAGTTTAATGAAGAAGCTGGAAAGTGGCACTTGTCATCGATCTTTACACATTGAGAACAATGGGTAGGCCAAAATAGACCTCAGCTAGCCCACTTACAGTCAAAACCCCAGACTCTGTTGCGGCAATCACAGCATAAATGTGATGTTGCAAAGTATGACATGTTCCTGGGTCAACATCTTTTGCTAAGGATTCCAATTGTTGTTCCTTAACATCAGCTAAACCAGCTTAAAACCAGCTTGGTTGGCTGGTTTTGGCTTGTCTTCCAGCCTGGTCATAACTGATGCAGCAGGCTGGTTTTAGAGAGGTTAGGACCACTTCTTTAACTGGTCAGTTTGGTCTTAGCTGGTCAAGCTGGGAGACAAGCTGACCAACCAGATAAAATACCAGTTTGACCAGTTTAAACCAGCTATGTCTAGCTTAAATCAGCTAAGACCAGCCAAGCAGTATAGGGTGGTTTTAGCTGTTTTTGTCAGCAGGGATAAAGTACAATTAAAATTAGAGTGAAATGAAAGGTTGATAAAATTGAAGGCTTAACCATAAACCCTAACCCTCATAGATACTAAAATGATAATTGAAACACAGGATATAAATTGAATTTGTTCAGTGTGTAATTCCTGCACACTAGCAACATTAAAAATGTAAATAGATAAAGTTAAAATGACTTCTTTCAAACAGCTGTTTCGAGAAAAAATAAAAAACAACCTCCAAATGAACTTTTAGCTTGATTCTGTTCGGAATGACTTCACACCAGTTCGTTCTTCGATTTCGCTTGAAGTAAATTGGGGCTTGAAGTCTTAGAGTAGGGACACACCAAACCAGTGGTAAAGAATGGTAAAGCTGACTGTGGCGTCACCTCGTGGAAAAAAAAGTTGCATGTGAACACACCGGACAGACTACAGCCAACGGCCAACTGCCAACTAAAGTGTATGCTCTGCGCTTGCGTAAGAGAACATAACTCTCCCATACCAGCCGGTGGCAGTAGTCTATGCTCGGCATTCAAACAGGGAAACTGGAAGAGCTAGAATTGTGGATATACAAAGCAAGCAGTGCTCGCTTTTACCACTGTTTACACCAGCCGCACTCATTACTGACGGATTTGTGTAGCTTTTTCAATCACGTCTGCTAAGTTGCAAATGACACTGGCATTGTCAGCCCTTGGTCTGACAAGGATGTTGATCCTGGAACACACTACTTGGTGAAATCACAGTCGACTTAGTGGAAAAATGATTTCAAAAAGCTCCCCCCTCCCTCCTTCCAAAGAAATGACTTTGATTGAATGTGTTATAACAAATGAGTGGGGAAAATTGAGGCTAGTCACAAACAGGGTTGACCACTCTGTATGGCTTAGACACAAAAAGAACTACTGTGGCGATGCAGCAGTGTGTGCAACATGCTGTTAGATCAGGAGTGCTACTATTTTGGGCTGTTGAGCTGTCGCTGGCTAGTTTGACAGGGAAGCTGTTGGGGTGGAGGGGTGAGGCAGTGAGGGCAAATGTGAAAGTGAGCAGTGCTTTGAAAATGAGCTTTACGAGGTGTCATACGTTGAAATGGACGGAGAGAATTTTCTATTGGATTACAAAGCAGAGCCAAAGTGATGCTACTGCTGATAACCTACACGTGGGAATGCGCTTGTACTTGCACACTCTCTCCTGGAGGCCCATTAACCACAGCTGTTATTGATCCGTGCACCTCCAGAATCCTTGTTGTCTGAGTACAACATTACTGCAAAGAATTATTGATATCGTAAGGCATTAATTCTGTTATGTTTCACAATGAATCAAACATGCTGTCCTTACAGTCAATTGCACCCTCATCTGCATTAAGGCTTACTCAGGAAATTAATTGTTTGTGAAGAAATAAATATAAACCTAAAGCCATTTGGAACATGTTCACTAAGAGATGTTCACTAAGAGACAGCCTTTCATTAATGTCTGGAATGTCATCTACATTAAAGGTTAAGTGTTTAATTGTTTAATGTTAATGTTTTCTCTTATTGCATTGATGTGCAGATATGACAAGAAACTCAATGAAAAATGTACATTTTAACTGAGATTGCAGTTAATGGTTCTTAGTACTGATGTTAATCATGTATTTTGTGATTTATTTGCAAGTTGCAATTCCATTTTAGTTAATATGCAGGATGTTTTTTTTTGCTGAAGTCTGCAATTAATTCTCCTCTTGATGGTAATTTCACTGCCTGAAACCTTATTTGCATGTGCCAGGGGATCCTGCTTAATTTTATTTGGCACACCAAAAGATTGCATTACACATACCTTAATGCTATGGTGACCATAACAGCATCAGCAATATTAATAGTAATTGGACACATAATGTACTAACTGAGCATGTAATGTTTTCAAGTAAGCACAAACTTTGTGTTCCTTTCCTTTCCTTCTTTTCTTCCCACATAAAAAAATATTCAAATGTCATTGCTACTCTTTTTCAGAAAAGGAAATTACATGGTGATCATTTTTATCTATCAAGTTCAGTTGCAATTTTGCTTAATTTATTAAAAAAATATTAGGTGATTAGATAAATAAGAACTGTATGTGTATAGGGGTCAATGACATGATGCTCATTTTGATCTATTAATGATTTTTAAGAAATACATGAAAAATGCAACTCATCTGTATAGTGAACCATAGACCCATTCTATGTTGAGCATGTTTTTAATTTCTAAATTAAACTGAATTTAAATATTTTTAGTCAACATAAAATCAAGTTGTTTGATACAACTGTCCCTATATTATAATTAAGTAAAAAGTGTTGTCTTGAAAGTAAACCTTGGCATAATCTTTTACTATTATTTCTTAAAAAAAAAGAAAAGATAAAAAAACATGAGCAGGGAAGGAGTTTTTTTGTAATTGTTATTAATATTAATGTTTTTTTTTCTTTCTGAAACTGAAGTCATATGCAACCAAAATGCAGCAGTCAGTCAGTCAATCAATCAATCAGAGCAGTACCTACGCAGAGTGCATAGAGCACCAACTCCCAGGGGGCGCACTATCCCAGTTGCTCAAAAAAAAAATATAGTAGAAATAATAGTAAAATAGCAGAAAATCCTGCTATTTTAATTATAGTGTAAATGGAATCTATAGCTATTTGCACTTGGTGTAAATAGCATATCGCTAAGAAAATACTGCTATTTGCAATTAGTGTAAATAGCATCTATCGCTTAAAAAAAATGCTATTTTCACTTAGTGCAAATAGCCTCTATCGCTATATATATATTTACACTTAGTGCAAATAGCCACTGTGGTTAATTTTTTATTCAATTTATGTTTATTTTGATAATATTTAATCTTTTAAAATGTTTTATTTAATGTGTGTAATTTTAGTTTTTTTTGGTTTGTTTTTTGCTGTAGAGCTACAATTGTAATCTGTAAATAATACAATTTAATTACAATTTATTTATTGATTTACTTTTATATTTTATTAAAGTTCTATTTTGAGACCTATAGTAGGTGTTTTTTTTTATTATTTCCAAAATATTTGGGGGAGGGGGCACAACAATACAATTCTGCTTAGGGCACCCATTTGGCCAGCATTCAGTCCCTGAATCAGAGACACTCATGACTGTGTGTCAGGTTTAATCAATAATTCTATTAAAGTCTACCTTTTTATTACAAGAAAAGCCATGGTGCGTGTGTGTCTCTACACACACTAACATATATATATATA
>NW_015506331.1:127590-143614 GCF_001515645.1 Sinocyclocheilus grahami | reverse complement strand
ATATATATATATATATATATATATATATATATATATATATATATATATATATAAACCATTTGAAAATAATATTTAAAGACATATACAGTACATGCGTATACGACGTATAAGATGCAAGGCAAATATGTTATTTTTTACTTGGTGCACCAAAATTATGTCTCTAAGAACTCATCACATGTTTAAAACTAGATGACAAATTTTTAGAAATAGTTTTTTTTCTGTTCTTCGCCCCCTTCTTTGCAGATAACGTATTGAATGAGTCACAACAAAACAAAACCAAGAAGTATTTACAGATTTGTGTTAGTAGACAGTGTGCAGCAAGACTTTCCACATCATTCCATGTTTATCCGCAGTCTGTAGAGGCGTCCCTCCGGCCTGACACACCCACTCAAAGGAAGTACTATTTCTGCCTGGTTTTCTCCATGTCTTCAGGTGAATGGAGTGCCATAAAGCAGAAGCCTTTCCTGCCATGGAGTGCTGTTTTTCAGCGTGTCAGTACAAAAGCAGCCAACCATGGGATTGGGGGTTCTGATCGGGCTGGATCCTGTAACTGGACTGCTGCATACCGGCCCATCACTGATGGTCAGGGTCGACCAGCCTGTCAATCAAAGTGGTCAGCCTGCTGCTTTATTATTCAAGCGCAGTGCTTGTGGGTGAATGGAAAGGAGGAAAGGGGGCAGGACTTGGACTGCAGTGGCAAAATGGAAGACACCTCAGCCTGCAGTGTGAAATGAAGGTATAAATGAGGCCGAATGGAGGGCGACTGGTTCTGATGAGAAATAACTCTCCCGAGCTGCTGTTTTTGTCAGATGAAACTAAATGCAATATTCCATAACCTACAAAACATTTTTATCCTTCATAAACAACACTACAATCGTCCATATTGATTAGAGGTAACATACTCATAAGTGTCACGTGGAGAGAGACTCGTATAAAACCCCTCAGCCTGTCAAATTAAAGCGAGATATGACTCTCCAGTGAGGGTGCAAAAGTTCACCAGAATGAACACCCAGGTAGCCAGCGCAATCGATCCAATTGCGGCTGAGTGTCGGCTCACTCGGCTGTGTTCTGGCAGCACTAGCTCTGCCCCAGTAATGGTTGCCAGATTTGGCTAGGCTTTGGATATGCAGATTTGGCCTGATTTGCACTGGAACATGGCACATTTAGCCACATTCGGCTAGATTATGGACCATAAGGGCTGGTCCGATTTTGGCCATGCAGACCCGGACCAGTTTGAGATTGACAAGGTTGAGTGCTGGGGGTGGGTCTCCGTTTACAAAGTGGTAAAATAGTGTGTAGCAGTGACACTTAAAACATAATGACCCGGTTTCACAGACAGGGCTTAGACTAAACCAGGATTAGGCCATAGCTCAATTAGGACATTTAAGTAATTTTTATAAACGTGCTTAAAAAAAAATACTGGTGTGCTTTTTGAGACAAAACAAAGGCACTGATATATTTTAAGATCAGTCAGTGCAAGTTTCTTTCAGTTGAAACAGCTCAGACTTACATTTTAGTCTAGGACTAGGCTTAAGCCTTGTCTGTGAAACCGGGGGTATATCTTTTACCTGCCCATGTTATTTATTAGTCTATTTTTTATTTTAATTCCTATTAATATTTTTTTTCGGCATCATATGACCCCTTTAACTACATTTGAAAATTAATGATTTAATTATAATAATGAAATATATTTCAGTTTCAATATAATGAAAGAAGCTTAAACTGGTTAAGGGAACTTTATCATTATTTTTGCTATATGAGTTTCAAGAGACAAATGTAGTAGCTTTGACATCTAATGACAAAACCTGACAGGCTTTTTGTGCTGCTAATTTCCAGAAGACCAGAAGAACTTGCTACCCTGGTGAGTAAACATTTGATAATCTAACATATTCTAACATATTATATCATTTGAATAAACCGTTCTACACATATATACTGTTTATTTATAATGAAGCTATATGTGAGTTCGCTGACATAGTGCTAGAGTTGAGCTCCAAGCATAATCAAGCACACCTGATCCAGCTAATCAAGGTCCTCAGGATTACTAGAAACTTCCAAGCAGGAGTGAGTTGGAGCTAAACTGTGCAGGGCTGTGTCCCTCCAGGAATTGAGTTTGACACCACTGTATTGCAACTGATCTTTTTGATCTTTTCTTCAATCAGTGCAAGGAAATGCAAGTACTGGCAGTGCATCAGATGCAGAGATTTAAAAGTTCATCAAAAGATGGCTGCTGCTCACTTTGGACAGAGATGGGGCAAGAAAAGAGCGGGCCTGAATGCAAAACAAATTCTTCCAAAGGTATGTTCCAAATGTTAACATTTACCAGAGTTACCATTCATGTTATCAGTCTGAGATTGTCTGAATAACCATATGTGTCACTGAGTAAGTTTACATGGACAACACTAATCTGATTTCAACACGATTAAGACAATACTCTAATTAAGAATCTACCATGTAAACAGATATTTTTGATAACCTAAATCGGGCTAAAGTCATATTCTAAGTAAACTGAAATCGAATTAAGACATGTGGAGTATTCCTATTTTAGTCGCATTACTGAAGTGCAGAATAGACATGTAAACACCTTAATCAAATTATTACCATTGTGTAATAGTTGAACCACTTGAAGCTTTCATAAAATTAAAAATGACGCACCCAAAAATATACATGGCATCATCACAAAGATGAACTATGTTTATACTTGAAATTCCGGATGGGACATCGGATGGCGTCACGTCGGATGTAATGATGTGTGTGCCATTAATCGAACTATGTACTATGACATGAAAGACCGGAACATGAAAGGAATATTCTTAAAGCAACTCATGTAAACACCATAATCATAATATTGGCTTATTTAGAATAAGGTAAATAATTAGATTACTGATGTCCATGTAAACGTAGTCATTGTCTCATCCCCTTTTTGTCTCTCTTTCTGTCAATCTGTTCATCATTTAGGGTACACTTACACTTTTTACACTTTTTTTTTTTTTTTATATAATATCACTCACATTTTTATATTTGGGGGGAGGAGCACATATGGATGTTATGGGGTAATTCATGGTGTAGTAGGTGGGGATGCCATGAAAAGAAATGCCAAGAAAGCCAAACCTTTAATCTTTGTAAAGGTGACATATTTATGCATAAGTACATGTAGGCTTAACAAGGATACATATATAATACATATTTTAGTTTAGTTGGAAGTAGATGCCATCTGAAGGATTTTAAGGTAACAATGTCATTTTGTGGAAAAACAAATTATTCAAAGCTCTGGTTTTATATCAAAACTGGAAGGAGTTTTTAATACACATATTTTAGAAGTTGTAATTCTGTGTGTATGTGTGTGTGTGTATATATATATATATATATATTATTCTTAGCGGCCAAGACTAGTACCGGCTAAGTGTCATCATGATTGTGACCCAGTGTCGGCTCAGTTTCAGTACCCAGCTAAGTGTACCATTTTGGTTGGCGTGATTGTGGCCCAATGCCGGTGGTCTTGGCCTAGTTTCAGTACCCAGACTCGGCCCAGTACTGGCTAAGTGTTTAAATTCTTGTTGGCGTGATTGTGGACCAATGCCGGCAGCTGGACTCAGGCCAGTGTATTTGGGACGATTCTGGGGCGTCATTCAGCCCATGTCCATGCTGAGTCTGGCAACCGCAGCCGGGCCGAGTTATTTCTTCCGGACTGCTGGATATGGGCCATTATTGGGCCAAACTGTTTTGACTACCTGGGCGGTTTTCTGCAGAAATCTTCTTGCCTATCTTTTGTCTGCGAATTAGGAAGGTCTTATTCCCTCTTCAGGGCAATGGATTACCAATCCGATCTTAAATGGGCATTAATTGGATGGGAGAACGCTTGGGCTGGTGCTTTTGCCCCTTGAGATTTCAGGGTGTACAGGAGCTCCAGAAGAATAATTTCTCCCATTAAGAGTTTCCTGTCAGAGCAGCTCTCATGCATGATCACAAAACCAGACTTTTGACTATCGGCATGTCCGGTCCACTTTGCAACAGAGCCAGAGAAAACATTCATCTGAATGAAATGTAACGTGACAACAAACAAATGTATTTAAAAGAATAATTACTTAATTTAAATAATTATCACATCTTCCTCGGGTCACACACAACTGTTATATTATTATTATTATTATTATTATTGTTTTTAATTTAGCTTCATTTATTTATTTATTGCTGTGGGACATGAAAGGACTTGTGTGTATATACATTTAATCATTTGGCAGATGCTTTTATCCAAATTGACTTACAAATGAAGAATATAACAAGCAATTTATCATAAAGAGGCAAATATTACATAGTAGCAGAGTAACACATTTAAAAAAAATGAAATACAGCAAAAATCTCCAAGAAACTTGTGTAAAGCCAGACCATAAAATTAGACCTTGCCATTTTGAGAAAACTATAGGCTTTTTGGTGAGCAACATCACACAGTGAGAACGGACTGTGAGCCAACCTTCTCCCCGCAGTTGTAAAGCGGCTGAAAAGAGTTATTGCTGTGAATTAACGTGGTGACCTCTATTCTTTTTATACCCTCTTTCTTTAATCTATCTTGGATGCTCAGTTCCCACTTTTATGTTATTGCAGTTATTAGGATCTATTATTCGTATACAGTTTAGCTCCCGAGGCGCTTCGCTTTAGAACTTGTTCTGCCATCACACATAGTCAAGATCTGATTAAATGGGCAAGAGTGGAGAAAGGGGAGTGAAAGTAAATAGACTGAGACTGAATGGACTTGAAATTGGTTGCTGTCATTGTTTGAAGAGCGTGACACAGTGACACAAAACACTAGCCTCCCTCCTTCAGCCAGCAGTTTTTCATTTTCCATCTCCCAGACCAAACAGATTTGATTGGGTTTTTGTGTCCCATTATTTTTAATATATAATCCAAGCAAATTGATTTTTCCTCCCCCTTGTCCCCTATTTACACCAGTAAAGACCATTTAAGGCTGATTTTGAAGCTTTTGAGATGGCATGTTCCACCTCCCCTGAGGGCATTTCCATATATTGTGCAAAAACACTTTCTTATTACGTTTAAATTCAACATGAAATGGCATTAAAAACCCATTTTACTTCACTGTTGTGACACATTACTGAGCAAAACAGATATTATGACCCTATATGTATTAATACACTGACATGTAGATGCATGTATACTGTATATGCAGTGTGAATCTATTTTCAGACTACTTGCATGTGTCAAATTGAAGTGTTATGTGTATCCAAACAGTCAAGCGTTTTCTTCACCCATTACGTTAGTTGTTATGGATACCAGTAGAAAAAAGCGAGCTGTGGACTGAAATAAAGCTCACGGCTGTGCTGAGACACGCTGGCTCATGTCGGTAGCGCTGAAGTGATGCATTTCCCTCATCAGTCTAATTAAGCTACGTGGCAGTCCTTTGCATACGCCTGTCTAGTGATATTGTTCTAAAGGTCTTTTGCTTTCTGGTGGGGACTGATGTAGTGGATTCCAGTAAAGGGATGTGTAGAAGCCAGTCAAGAGAGCAACAGAGGATATAGTGCACATGGGAGACATATCTGTGACATGGTGACCTCTATATGGTGTTTGCTATAAAATCACCCAGACTGCATCTGCTCTTTATTGAGTTATTAAGGGAAAAAACAACATGATAGATTTTCCTCATGGGAATGAAATAAAAGCCATACCATGATATTGCCATATTTAATTTGGATATAATATGTTGTATTTCATTTCTCAAAGTATGCAATCCATAATTGCAGTGCACAGTCCACAGTGCAGTACATAAATTATAAAATTTGAAATTAAATTGTGTAAAACATTTAAAGCACAAAAAGTAACAATGTACAACAGGATACGTTTCAGAGGAGAGCAGTGCCCCATTTTCCGTTCTTGAGCTCACGTGCGAGGTGCCTCCATAGCACTATGATTGGCTGATTACCCTGTCAATGGGAAATTCCTGCCTATCATATTGCAACCCGTTACATAAAAGAGCATGATTTTACACAATATTTGATTAAACAAGAAATTTAAATTGAGTTTGATGTGTGAAACAGCAAGCGGTTGAAATGGGTACGGCAATCCAAATTCAAAATATTGGAGAGAGTTGTTTCTCCCGCCCCCTCTTCCTAAGACTCGACTCTCACATGGTATGCCAGATTGAGGACGTGCAACAGGAACGAGCGCAAGTGACAATGGAAGGCGACACTGTACGTTGATGAGTTGATTTATCCGTGCTTTAATATGTCTCTGGTCATAGAGCATTTTAGATGGATGCCGAGGCTTTTTAGGTAGAATCTGCGATCTCTGACCCAGTTTGTTTGCTGATTTCCATGGTTGCAATACACTGTGTTTCCCACTGACTGCCAACCTGGGATGTTGAAATACTATTGGATAACTTGTCAGTGGACGGAATCACACAGACCAAAACAAAAACAGACATTCTGACACAGATCACACATTTATGCCCAAGTGAAGTAACTTGATGTAACATTGTTTTTCATTGTTTCCTGAATATCTGCAAACATGCTTTAGCACAGTCAAAAAAAATCACTTTTAAGTGCTGTGTTTTTAGAAAGCGGTGTCATGCGTGAGACTCTACAAAGGATGTGAGATTCGAGCGCAACAGTCAAGATTCACTGTCTCTAGTGTGGGTTTACATAGACAATCAATGGAAAAGTAGAGCAGTGGAATGGAAAAACAAAAAACCCTCACTGCCTGACCATTAGACCTCCTACAGTTATTCTGCATCACTGCACCATAAGGAATGCTTCTTTCTTCAGGCCAGTGCTTATCAGGCTTGGATGCATTATTTGTGGCTGCATTTAATCCACTTCATTTTCATGGCTGGTTAAGACTGTACAAGCCTTTCTCAGACAATGGCCAACAACTCATCCCCACCTCTATTTGTGCCCTCATCCTCACCTCTGCTTGTCATTTACGGGTAAAGCAAATGGCAGCATTTCAGGTGGAAATGTCAAGTCAACATAGAAGTGATGAAGATGTAACACCTCCACCTAATATAACACATCTCCCACAATTTCAAGGCAATGTTCTTTTGATTGAGGCTTATGTGGACAGATGAGATGAAAATGGGTAACACTTTTCTATAGGGACCCATTCTCACTATTAACTAGTTGTTTATGCGCATGCCTATTATTAAAGAGCAGGTCATATGATATTTTTAAAGTGTCGTATATGTATTGTATACGAAAAGACCAATCACAACAGACTTGGCCAGCTGACCAATCGGAGCAGAGTAGGCTTATGGTAGAGAGGAGTTAACCGACCTTAAGCTCAGAACTGCTTTGAACGAATCGTTTCGAAATCATTGAAAAATGATTCTAATATTAAATGTGTATATTCTGAGAAAATTACAATGTTTTCTGACCTTAGATGCATTTGGACTTCTTGTAGGGGACTGGCACCAGCCCTCTTCATACTTTTATTAAGAACATTCCAATTTCTGAAATATAGTACATGCATTTTTTTTCTCCACTGAGAGAGCAAATATTGCTAATAGTACAGTACTTTTGCACCCATTAGAGTCAAGTGAGGGTAGTATTGACTAGGTCACATCAAATAGCTCCTGAAGTCTCTGAACTGTTATCTATATAATATAAAGACATACTTCAACAACGCACCAGAATACCTGGAGCAAAATCTTCTCATAAAATGTGGTATCTTGCTTAAGCGTAACAGTCATTTTGATCCAAATGATCTATTTTGCTGCATAATGTGAATGACCACATGCTGCCAACACAACTACAGTCTGACATCTCACCCTGACCATTCCCTCTTTTACTCTCACTTTCCATCCCTCTACTGCACACTGGAAGTAACAACAGGGAACAACAGCAGCAAGGGCATTGAGGTGAAAGAGCACTCCTTCCTTCAGCTGGAAGTTAACATTAAAGGAACCGTTCACACTTCTTGCACATTACGCAACACTTTCAGGTTTAACCGAAACAGATGTATGATTTTGAGATCCATCTTTTCACACTCGTATGCAACAATTACTAAAGGTTCAAATGCTCACTGATGCTCCAGAAGGAAAAAAAACGATGCATTAAGAGTCAGGTGTGTAAACCTTTGAACATAATGAAGATGTGTACATTTTTCTTATTTAGCCTAAATATCATCTTTTTTTTTTTTTTTCCATTTAGTACTGCCCTTCAGAAGCTACAAAAGATACTGACATGTTTCCCAGAAGACAAAATAAGCTAAATTTACCCAGATCTATATACAGTATATGAATGCGTGTACATATATGTACATTGTCAAATATTATGTTAAGTGACCATTTTTATAATTACTCTAAATTTACATGGCATATGGTATTTAGTCCTAGCAAATAAATTCAAATGTATCAGTAAATGCACAAGATTTCCTAACATGTGCTTGAGTGGCAGGCTGATGAAGAACAAGTGATTCTGTGGAACTGGCAGATGTAGGCCTGCCTGCCTGTCCTGATGAATTATGTAGAGGACTATGCTGGCCGAGGTCTGCCTGAGAGATAGCTGCCCTCAGTGGACTTGACAGTCGGGATCCAGCACAAGTACTGAACATTCAAGTCCCTCCACCAGGATGTTCCATCAAACCAGGGAGGCTCTGCGATCCCCCGAGTCAGGCCAGAAGCCAAGCACATACATGATACAAGAGAAAAAAAAATGTCAGGAGTCCACACAGACAGACTCTGGGGAGAATGAAGGAGCCATATCTTACAAAGCAATGCTATAGTATAGGTACATTACTCAAATGATGCCGTATTATCCACAAGAGAAGTTTGTTTGGCTCTTCACTTCTGTTGGCTGTTCTACAGTCCCCAAGAAAACACCAGGAGGCTTCAACAAATTGCTTTGGCTTATTTAAGCATTTTTCTTAAGCTGTTCTCTTTTAGTTTATATTCTCAATTGTCCTGGTCTCTCAGTTTCACCTTTTAAATTAAACCGTAATTCGATGTTTCCTCTGTAATATGTTCTGTCACATATTCTTATATAACAAACATATTTTTGTATCATCCTATAAAGTAATTACCAACTATATGAAAGAAACTTTGAGAACACAGAGTATTTGAGTCACAGGCAATGTTAGACACAATTTAAAGGGATAGTTCACCCAAAAATGAATTTGTCATCTTTTGCTCACCCTCAAGTTAATCCAAGAGTTTCTTTCTTCTGCGGAACACACACACAAAAAAATATTTGTAAGAATGTTGGGAATCAAATATTTACTGGTAGCCATTGAATTCCACAGTATTTTTTTTCTCCATACAATGGAAATCAGTTGCTACGAGCAACTGCTTGGTTACACACATTCTTCTTCTTTTGTGTTCAACAGAAGAAAGAAACTCATCCAAGTTTGGAACAATAAATAATGATTGTGAGAAAAAAGTTTATTACGTTTGAAATATGGATATTTATCTTACAAAAATGCATGGATTCGCTACAGGAGGCCTTTATTCACCCCCCGGAGCCATGTGAGGGACGTTTTATTACGGATGCATGCTCTTTATTTCACGTCTTCTGAACTATTGACAACAAACACCCACTTACCCCCATTGAAAGGCTTGGAGGGGCCAGGACAATTTTTAATATAACTCCAATTGGATTCGTCGGAAAGAAGAAAGTCACATACACATAGAACGCTTTGAGGGTGAGTAAAACACAGGCTAATTTCATTTTTGGGTGAACTAACCCAACATTTAAGTAAACTATCCCTTCTCAGTCTGTCTATAAATTGTGATCTTGCTTCATATTTGCTGAAAACTGTGCCAGTCTATCTATCTGAGGTTATGTCAATCTGAATCCTCCCTGTACTACTTTATACTAGTATGAAATAAGCATTAAATATCGTCCTTCCCTCTAGTCAGGCGACAGGGCTCACAATATTCAGCCTGAAGCTCTGCCCCACACACAAATCCAAAGACGCCACCGTTGCTGATATACTGACAAAAATACATAATTATGATTCCAATAAAATGTCTTACTGTATGAAACTTGTATTATATTTTAGAATTTGTAAATGTACTACTGGGCGCTTCATGTATCTTATAGCAGCTTAGAACAGAGGAAGCACTCCCAGGACTGCACATTTTGAATGTCTCCTTCAGCTAACACATCAGATTCAACTCATCAGCTCATTAGTTGAGACTGAAAAACCTGAATTGGGTGTGATAAGGGAGACATACAAAATGTGCACTGCTGGGGGGCCTCCAGAACAGGTTTAAAAGCCTCTGGTTTAGACCACAAAAAGTCTTCATCTTTTATTTCAATATTTCAGAGAATTCCAGTTTAAATAAAAATTTGAGTAAACAAGCTAGAGCAGTGGTGAAATGTAGAGAAGAAAAGAAAGAGATGTCTCCAGCTGCTCCTTGAAAGTTGTGATGGTCTCAGCAGATCAGGTGGAAGTTGGCAGCTCATTCCACCAGAGAGGAACAGAGAGAGTGAAGGTTCTGGAAAGCAACAACCAGGTGCAGCTCATTCACTAAACATTACTGCTGCAAGAGAACATACACTTTTGCTTACATTAGCAAATGAGCTGGCCATTGAATGCACTGAATGGGAAGTGTGCTTAAATTAATGATAAGGATTGGTCCACTAGTTTGTTTGGAAATTGAAAATAGTTTGGTAAAAGTGTTGTGAACATTCCAGTGCCAAAAAAACTGTAACTGCAGCTACAATGCTGTCAGCTACACTGTACAGTTGAAATTCTACATACTGTACCACTCTTGTTTGTCTGACAAAGCACTGTTACAAAGAAAATGCCAAAATAAACATTATACAGAAAACTAGGTAAAATCTGTAGGCACAAACTTTGATGTTGGCTTTATAAAGACATTTTACAACTTTAAACTTAAAAGATAAAGGTTTTAAAATCAGACAAAAAGTCAGATGAAGTCAAACAGACCACCATCAGACCACATTAAACCTCCTCAGATGCCCGAGAAGCAGCATCAGACCAGCTAGAGTCCATGAACTGAACTGAGTCTGTCAGATAAGAGAGACATACAAATTGTGCAGAGCAGGGGGTCCCCACGACTGGAATTGAGAACCACTGCGCTAGACCACACCAGGACACCACTGGATCTATTTGATGTGCATGTTTTCATCTGGAAATACTTGTTATAGCATTTGCTCATCTGTAATATGTCTATAGCCCTATTCGGATGGTAATTGTTTCTCATGTGGATGTCTGTAAAAATAAAAACCCATGGCACCACAGTAAAACTAATGGATCTGAATGGCGATTTATTCACAGTGAAGGAGTGAGTTTTGTGATCCTACGACCGGGATCCTTATATAACATTATTATATAATGTTATATAAAATGTCAGATGCTTGGAATAATAAGAATACATTTATATTTAATAATATACTATTTATTATTTGTTTATTTAAATCTCCTGTTTAAAAATAGGAAAATAGACTCACTACACTCTTAAAAATAAAGGTGCTTCACGATGCCATAGAAGAACCTTTTTGTCTAAATGGTTCCATAAATTCACAAATGGTTCTTTGTGGCGAAAGAAGGTTCTTCAGATTATAAAAAGGTAAGAAAGAGATGGTTCTTTAAAGAACCTTTGACTGACTGGTTCTTTGTGGAACCAAAAATGGTTCTTCTATGGCATCGCTTGAAGAACCTTTTGAAGCACCTTTATTTTTAAGAGTGTATAGTTGAAATGGATTTCTGTCTTGCATTCTATCTCTCAAAATGTCATTAAAAATGTGGAGATTAGCAGAAATAAGTTAATGCAACCTCTTGTTTACATAAGGTAAACATAAATCTGCTTGGTTTATATTTTTATGTATGTAACTGTAGGCCTATACAATACATATTTTAAAATTGTATTGCATACCTGTTGCTGCCATAATAATGACCCATTTCAAATGTTTACGTGCTTTTCTTCTTTTTGTTCTTAACAGCTCCCACTCACTGTGATAGAGCAGTTATGAAATATTATTTTCGTAAATACTGTCCAACATTTCAGAAAAACAAATTTTCAGTAATAATTCTGCGTTTATTGGAGGAAGGACATTCAGAGCTCCATGTCAGGTTTTTCAAATGGAATGCTCACGCAAGTTCCTTCTCGGCGGCATTTACTATACAGCTCAACATTTGGTATTAACACGTTGCTAAGCTAACCATTTGGTAGGCCATTCTAATAAGCAACTAATGTTGGGGATTTTTTAGTTTTTTAGTTTTTTTTTTTAGATTTTCTAGGAATCATTTTAGTCTTTACTTATTATACATACTTTGCCATATTTTCAGTATCGTTTGTGATTCTGTTACTTTCATTTATTTTGTTGTACATTCTAGGATTGCCTTGTCTGATAAGGATTCACACAATTCTGGCCCAGAATGGGGGTAGAATTGTTGCATTATTCCAAATAAATAGATTATGATCCACAAATAAATGTAAAGAGATTTCCAAAAAAAAAAAATCAACATATTGACAAATAAATAGAATGAGATTCACAAAAACTTCTCAGAGTTTCACAAACATTAATTAAATTCACAAATATATAAAATGAGATTTGCAAATTAAAAACATATTCACAAATAAATGTTTATGTCACAAACACAACTTTGCCTACCATTCATTTGTGAATCGCGTCCTGTACATTTGTAGATCGCTGCATGCATTTGTGGATCGCTCGCTGTGCATTTGTGGATTTTGAAAAATTTCTAGCGTTAAGACGCTGACAATCCACAAATGCATGGACTCCACCCACCATCTACTCAAGCCAATCAGATAACAGCCACACTTTGCTGATGCGCAGCCATCCACAAATACACAGCGAGCTGTCCACAAATGCGCACAGTGATCTACAAATGCACAGGACACAATTCACAAATAAATGCTAGGCAAAGTTGTGTTTGTAGAATAAAAATATATTTATGAATATATATATATATATATATATATATATATATATATTTGCAAGTCTCATTTTTTTATTTGTCAATTTAATTCATGTTGATTCATGATTTAGGATCTCATTCTATTTATTTGTCAATATGTAAAAAAATTTGTAAATCTCTTTAAATTTATTTGTGGATCATAATCTATTTATTTGGAATAATGCAACAATTCTACCCCCATAAGAATGAGGCCCAAACAATAGGTGTGTTCCGATTGACAGGGTCCCTGGTCCCTATGCAGTGTTCACTGCTCCCTAGCATTGGATATTCGTTGAAGTGGACTTCGCTGACAAAAATTATGATATAACATAAATAAATAATGTAATTTATTTTACTTTCAAAATTAAATACATACACAATTATGTATCTAATAAATATAGTCAAAATGTACATAATTGAATAATAATAACATTTATTGCAACCCCTCCATTGCAGAGCCTTTTAAAAACTCTTTCAACGGCTCTGCTTTATCATTAGTTCTGACTGGTGACGCAGTTTTCCCTCTCCACTTCCTGTGAAGTGATGTATCGATGTTCCCTTATTCCTTCTGCCGTTCGCAGTGCCCTTCAAACTGATTGGAATCTCACTTAAGATGACAGAATACCCACTTTGCAGTCCACTTACAGTCGAATGGAACACACCTAATGTATCTTAACATAATTATTTTGCTGTCTACTCTCTGGAGCAACCGTTTGTCATTGCCTATTATATGAATGCTGTCTAGGTAGGCAGCTCTACATGTGTTGAAACAGATCGCTTGAGTTTACATCATTATCAGTTTGACAGAGAAGCCATAGTTTCACTAATTGGTTCCTCTCTGTTCCTGCAATTGACACAACCTTTGCATTCTAGCAGGTTCTTGCATATGCTCTCAGAGGTGGCAAAAGCAGTGTGTGAATTCAGGCAAGCTTTTCATTAGCTAATGCTAATTTGATCTAACATTTTCCATTGCTAAGTGACAGCATGTAAATAGCAGGCTGGTCTGACACCAAATTTTAGTTAATACTATCAGGTAAAATAGTATTACTGTAATAGATAAATCTTGAATTAACTGTTGGCCTATCTGATACTGGACTGCATTTAAATACCTATGCCAACTCTATACTGTTCATTTATGCAGACCACAATAAAAGAGTGAAATATCTTGAATATACCAGTTGCTTTGCCAACTGGTGAAAATATTTCAGATGGTGCCTTGGCATAGGGACATGCATATTGTTGGCTCTAGCACAATAAAAAAATCCAATAAAACACTCAGTTTTAATGTAAAAGTAAATAATATTTTTATTTTATGCCATCCTGAGCTATTAGAGAGAGGAAGAACAGCCACTCCATTTTCACAAATGGTAAAACACAGTCCATAAATACATATTTGTTACAAAGTTTCATATTTACAGTTACTCCCAAATTAAATTGGCACTTTAAAGTCTACAAAAAAGCTATGGAAAAAGCACAGTTTACCGAAGACAGATGAACATTCAAAAAAGGTACAGCAAAAGTTAGTTATTGTCTTACTTAATGTGTTTTTATATTTTCTATATTTGTATTTATTTTCATTTAGGTGTTTATTAAAAAATCTGACTTTAAAAAAAAAAAGAATTGTAAATGTTTTAATTTAAGAGGATTTTTAATTTAAGAGGATTTTGAACATAGATCTTTGAAATCAACATTCAAAACCAACTGTAGAAAAAAAACACATATTTGCATAAATTGACTTTTGGCGCTAAACGTTATAGTTACTGAGACATAGCCTTAGACAAAACTAACCCAGCCACTCCTGTTCATGAAAACACAGTATGTAGATTCACAGTAATCCAGCATTCCTGCTTACAACATCCTTGTGAATTCTGACGTTTGTAGCTGAAAATTGAAAGGCATCTATTTATCTATTTTTCACACTTAATTCATGGTATTCATGATGACATATTACACACTGCCAATGGAAGGGCTCTCACTGACTGTCATTGTCATATTCTCAACAATAACCTTCTACAGTAATCTCACCCTTAATTAATTAGCCACCACAGTGCCCATAAATGAATATGGATGTGATTTGTCCGATAGAAGGGCACAGCTTGGCCATATGACTGTTAGCTATAGGACATTGTGTGAGCTGTTTTCTCATTCAGACACTGCTGCATTTTCTTTACAATCTCTGATTTTTGTCTTGACACAATATCTGATTAATTGAAACATTATACAAAAAGCCTACAAAGACAAAATCAGTTCGTGAAAGAGATTTGTATTCAGCAGATTTCACTTTGTAAAGGTTATTGCTAGATTTTGTGCCCTGAAAAAGTGAACTACACAGCAAGAGGCAGCAATAGGTTTTATTTTCTGCAAATAAGTCCAAGGTTGATTAGTTATTCACTAAGAATGTAAGGCCAAATGTCCAAATCTGATTAATCATTCAACCATGTATTCACTACATAGTAAATGTCACATGTAGTTCACTATATAAAGAAAGAATGAGCAAAAATACAAGATTCTAACTCCGTCTGATATAATCACATCATTATTCACATGGCGCAGCTGATTGGTTTCTTTTTGAATCAGCAGCCAATGAGCTTGCTGCTCAACATTCAAATACTCGACTAGTGCTCACTGTAGCAGTTGCAGCGCACTTCAGAAACCCTTCCCCAGCTCCACCTATATAGATCTGCTACCAGGTGATTTCATGTATGTTATACATGGGGGTTATTTGCTATATACTGTATATTAAATGTGCAGCAGCAGTATTTTTTATGTGCTCACAGCAGCATGTCTGTGGATGTACTGGCAGTAGCAAGTCTCAGTACTTGCTCTGCCGTAGCAGCAGTGTAGCAGATCTATTCTGCCAAGACCAAATGCACTGGGCCTCATTTATGAAACTTGCGTAAATATGAGTAAATTCAGAGTAATTTGCCTGTAAAACAGACCTTCCCGAAAACTCATCTCATCTCATCTGTAAATAGGATGCGTCTCATCTCATCTCATCTCATCTGTAAATAGGATGTGTCTCATCTCATCTCATCTCATCTGTAAATAGGGTGCGTCTCATCTCATCTCATTTGTAAATAGGGTGCGTCTCATCTCACCTCTTCTCTTCTAATAGGGTGCGTCTCTC
>NW_015506331.1:108057-127349 GCF_001515645.1 Sinocyclocheilus grahami | reverse complement strand
TCATCTCATATGTAAATAGGGTGCGTCTCTCATCTCATCTCATCTCATCTCATTTGTAAATAGGGTGCGTCTCTCATCTCATCTTATCTCATTTGTAAATAGGGTTCGTCTCTCATCTCATCTCATTTGTTAATAGGGTGCGTCTCTCATCTCATCTTATCTCATTTGTAAATAGGGTGCGTCTCTCATCTCATCTCATCTCATTTGTAAATAGGGTGCGTCTCTCATCTCATCTCATTTGTTAATAGGGTGCGTCTCTCATCTCATCTTATCTCATTTGTAAATAGGGTTCGTCTCTCATCTCATCTCATCTCATTTGTAAATAGGGTGCGTCTCTCATCTCATCTCATATGTAAATAGGGTGCGTCTCATCTCATCTCATCTTATCTCATTTGTAAAAAGGGTGCGTCTCTCATCTCATCTCATTTGTAAATAGGGTGCATCTCTCATCTCATCTCATCTTATCTCATTTGTAAATAGGGTGCGTCTCTCATCTCATCTCATCTTATATGTAAATAGGGTGCGTCTCATCTCATCTCATCTCATTTGTAAATAGGGTGCGTCTCATCTCATCTCATCTCGTTTGTAAATAGGGTGCGTCTCTCATCTCATCTCATCTCATATGTAAATAGGGTGCGTCTCATCTGATCTCATTTGTAAACAGGGTGTGTCTCCTCTCATCTCATCTGTAAATGGGGTGCGTCTCCTCTCCTCTCCTCTCCTCTCATATCATCTCATTTGTAAATAGGGTGCGTCTCTCATCTCATCTCATCTGTAAATAGGGTGCGTCTCCTCTCCTCTCATCTCATCTCATCTCATCTGTAAATAGGGTGCGCTTGCATGCTCATTCACAATTAGCATAATCCCCGCCTATGAATTACAACTATGTAAGTTGTGTGTCCAGGAACGCTGTGGAATCTTCTGGACTCCCTTCTTAGGCTTGGCTCCAGTATATTGCATAAAAGACAACTAGGCCATATGCCTAAACATTAATATTCAATTAGCATGTGTACACCAAAGCATTTTTAGCTAGCTGAAAACACTGCCAGGCGCTCTACTGGAAATGGACAGCTGGTGGCACTTGAGAACGCTTTGGTGGCACAGCGTTTTTCCAGCTGAAACTCTTTGGTTGCTATTATTTGAAATATCCGCGGCAGTAAAGTATTTCTAGTGTCTCATTTAGAAGAATATTACTGAATATAAAAATGCAGTAACCAGCTATATTAACTTCTCCATTGTTGTTCAATCAGTGTACAAGTAGGATGGTTGGTCGTTGTAGCATTTTTCCCGCCCCTCCTCCATTGATTGGATGGCTGGGTAAAAAGTGACCATGACAAGCTCTGCGTTTTACCCAAAGTTGAACAGTTTTAAAAAATGAACATTGCCCATTAACATTGCCATGTATATTAGCATGCTAAACTCTCAGAGAGTTGTCATGACAGAAATTAGGTTATTTCATTCCAGATTGGCAAAAACTACTTGAAATTCTATATGGTCACTCAGGCTGAGGTGCATTCAGCAAAGAAATGTGTTATAATTGGATTTTTAAAACATATATGAATGTGGCTTAGATTGGGTTTGCAAATTAGATTTTACTTATGTATGTATGCATTGCATGCATTTTTCCCATAAGAATTCAGATCTTTGCTGCTTGTCTGAACCAAGTCAAATGGGAAATATTCATCTGCTCATATACCATGACATCAATTGCTTTCTTGATTGAGAGGTTCTTTAGCAGAGAGAGAAAAAAAGAAATACTGTTAGACACAACTATGCATTTATACAGTGGACATAAAAAAAAAAAGAAATGTAGAAGCGTGGTGGTGTTTAATTATGGAGAGTAGCTAACAGGTGATGGCTGTGAGATAGGCCACTTAGCTGAACATGGTGAAGGCCAGCAGGTGGGGGGTGAGGAGCTCAGAGACATGTTTTCTTGCTGTCGGACTGGATTTGGCTGTGGTCCATGAGCAGGTTTTATTAGATTTCCTCACAACATGCACTTTTCCCAGACCAATTTAATTTAATTTTTTTAATGAACAAAACGGGGCTTTAATGTTTTTGACATGGATGTAAAATCCAGTGTAAGGATGACTTCGCATACAGTGGGTACGGAAAGTATTCAGACCCCCTTAAATTTTTCTTCTGTGTTTTTCTGTCAATATGGGGTGCTGTGTGTACATTAATGAGGAAAAAAAATTAACTTAAATGATTTTAGCAAATGGCTGCAATATAACAAAGAGTGAAAAATTTAAGGGGGTCTGAATACTTTCCGTACCCACTGTATATCAATGTATGAGTCATACATTTCTAATATACATTCTTTGGTCAGTGACGTGTTTTCTGAATATATAAAAAAATAAAATAAAATAAAAAATAAAATAAAATAAAAAATAAAGAGATTTTTTCACCAAAAGACACCGTTGTAATTTAGCTTGTAATTTCCACTTTATTCTGACACAGTTATTTAGGCCTCTTTCTTGCAGACTGACATGCAATAATATTCCATAAATAGCAGAACCATTTCTGGCTTTTGAACAACACTATTGTGCTGCAAAAGGGATTGAGGGTCTATTTGCAAAACAGCTGTAATGGTACCTTCGCTTGCTGGCCTCACATATGCTCATTTTGTTTGAAGTTGGTAAATAGCTCTGGGTTTGGATAAGAAAACAGGGCCAGTTATAATACATCACCATGGTGCATTATGACAGTATGCCTCACAGCATTTGAGTTGTGCCAATGCACATACCATATGTTGCTTTTCAATGATTATAAATCTTGTTTAAGCTCACAACCATGAGCAATCCACTTGGGTGAAAAAAATTATTAAGAATCCCATGTCCAATCAGCATTGTCCTTGTTGTTATGTCGGCAAAATGATTAATCCTCACTACAACTCCTTTGGGTGATGCAAAACAGATTAAGGCTCTCATGTTCATGATTATTTAATGTAAAGGAATGATTTCAGTTTTAGTACATAAAAAAAGTATTACATTTTTTTTTTCTGATATAATTTTCTTTTTATCTTTCATATTTTCAGGACAGGCTTAGTTAGCACATAACAGAACATATTATGCATATTTTAAAAAAGACATTAACTTTTGTTTATTGTGAAATTATGTTGTAAAAAGCCATAGTTGAATGAATAAATTGTAATTATAGTAATATAAATTATTATACTGACCTAAAATTGTTGGCTTTTTGGCATTTTGGTAAATACTATGGTCTTTATAATAAACAATATTTTGACTAGTATATTTTAAAATACAAATAATATTTTTCAATTTTAGTGCATTTTAAACAAACATTGATTAAAAATGTATTGCTTGTTTTGCATTTTGTTGTTTATTGTTGAAGATTATTCATTTTATGACATTTATTTTTTATATATAATTATAAAAAAATTATCACACTCACACACAAATACCTACATCTCTTCAAATGTCTTATATTCTTCTCTCTTCATCTGATTTTCTTTCTGCCTATCTGACAATAAAACCCTCAAACCTCAAGCTTTAAAAACTATTATAGTTTCAGGCCAGGCTTTGTCAAGCCAACATCAAAGTTTGTCATCAAACTTATGTAGTACTTTGTAGCAGCATTCCCACATTTGTTATACGCTATATACGTTCCCACGTATTCCCACCAAACGAATGTTTGAACATGTGGAATGAGATTTGAGACCTGCAGCAGAGAGGAAGATTTTCAGTGATTTCTGTTTGTTTCTTACACAAAGTTGCTGTTCATCTTTTATGAGAATTTTAGGGTGTTTTCCCATCCTTTTTGATCAGAAATTCTTCTTTTGTTTTCCCCAGAATGAAGTAACAGCATATGGGTTTGAAACAATAAAAGAGTAAACAATGACAGCTGCAGTCGTGTGTATGTGGCCAGTCAGTCATCCGCCTCCGTTTTCAATTTATTTGGGCTATGCTTTGGTAAACTCGGTCCTGCTGGCTTGCATCACCTTGTCCTTATCTCTCTCCACCATGCTAAATCCTTTGGTTTTGTCTGTGAGGTTATCTAGCCTATCCATTGTTCCTCTAAACACTAAGAGATGAAGCCACTAAACTACTGTGCCAGTTGTGTTTAAGGGATTTATTTTGTTGTGTTTTGTACACTAATCACACACAATCCAGGTGGTATTTGCACTGGTATAGTGTCAGATGACATCAGGTGGTAAACCCGGGACATTTTCTAGTTTAGTGGTAGAAAACCTAACTTGTTATAATCTGTATATGTATATGTGTGTGTGTGTGTGTGTGTGTGTGTGTGTGACCCTGTCTGTGAAAACCCGGCTAAAGTCGCATAATCTAATTCTGAGATAAAGAGCGTCAAGTAGCTATAGGCTAAATTTGTATTTATTGATAGATTATACTAAGGGATTCGAGATAAAGTTCTCTAATTTTCGTTTAGAACATGATAAATGGTGAAAGTAATGATTTTTGTTGACACTATATTTTATTATTTTGTGCAAAAAAATACCGGAGGTTTGCTTCCTAAATATTGATTTCAATCGTCTCTAGGTTCGCTTTAGGTGCTGAAACACCAACTGAATCTTATTTTAGGCTTATTCGGTTCAGAAACTTATTTTCTATCATTAGAAACTGCAAACAATCGTCTCTAGGTTCGCTTTAGGTGCTGAAACACCAACTGAATCTCATTTTAGGCTTATTCGGTTCAGAAACGTATTTTCTATCATTAGAAACTGCAAACAGACCATTCAGGAGCCCATAACAACAAAAGACAATACTTTATTGAACCTTTTCTGATAAGAAGTGTGTGCTGCAAACGTGAGCATTTTTGACGATCGTGGTTGGCCAGGCCGTGCGTCACTCAGAAAACAACAGGCCAATCAGAAGAGAGGCTCATGAATATTAATTAGACAAGCCAAAATCGACCTGTACTCAGCAGAGCTCCTGAGAAAGGAGCCGTAAAAATATATTGAGACGGTTTTTGGTAGTTATACCGCAAATATATATTCTTAAGGACATCAAAACCTAAAATAAAACTCCAGAAAGGTGTAAAATATGGGACCTTTAATATCAATCCACAAGAACAAAAATCAGATCAGTGCCAGGAAATGCAAGAGAACTGTGACTTTTGCCGGGTTCCGATTTCTGTGTGGATTTTTCCGTGGCATCACCAAAATTTCAAGAACAGCCTATTTGTTTTGTTACTCAATATTCTGCAAGAGAATTAGCTTATTTTAAGGACATTTTATGCCTAATAAGTGTTGAAATAATTCAGTCTTTGGATGCTGATCATGACGCTGATGCTTCAGGTTGATGAATTCCTGTCTGACAAACTGTAAAGTGTGATGCTGTGAACGAGTCTCCATCGATGTATAAAAAAAAAGAATAGTCTAGATGTTTAAAATATATATTTTAATTTAAATAAGCATATAATACATATTATTACTGTTTTATTGTAGACTAAAACAATAATCAGATCATTTGTAATAACTACATACAATGTAGACCATGCAGTGATTGTTTTTGCATTTGATTATTCAATTTCTGTTTTTATTTAATTTTCTTTAATTTTTTGTGTAGTTCCATATTTAGGCTACTCCAAATGTTGCACAATAGCCCAAAGACATGAATTAGATTATCTACTTACATTTTATATATTAACTTATATATAAATTACATTTTCTACTTTGATTTCATTTTACTCATAATGTTATAAATGGAGAAACTGGAGAATTAAATACATAAAGTCCACCTAAATTAAATACAAATTAAATACGTAAACTTCTGGCAGTGCGTAGATCCAAATATAGCTGAAAGATCAAAAAACAAATAGGTAAAGTGGGCCACTTATTGTAAAACGTGACATTTAGATACCTAGATGGTTTTTTTTCTTTATTACTTTTGTTAACATTAAAGGGCAATCTTTGAAATTCATGAGTTCACTCAGTTAATGAGTAAAATGCAAAATGACTGATCGAACGTGTGTTTGTCACGGGTTGTGTTGCAAAGCCAGGCAAAGGACACAGCAGGTAAAGTCCAAAACTCTCTCAGTTTAATAGTGGACTCAAACTTCAAGCAGATTAGCAAGGGAAAACATAGTATAACCGTGACATAATATATTCTGATCTAGCTGGCTGACGAAGGTCTGGGCGGACCTTTCCTGGACTCCGGATATACTGGCGGGCTGCTGGGACCAGCAGAGACTTGGGAGACTTGAGGAGATCTGGACGGAACCAACGGAGATCCAGGAGACCCAGGAGATCTGGACGGAACCAGCAGAGTCTTGGCAGGCCAAGGAGAGCTGGACAGAATCAGCTGAGATTCAGGAGACTCAGGAGAGCTGGACGGAACCAGCTGAGATTCAGAAGACCCAGGAGAGCTGGACGGAACCAGCGGAGACTCAGGAGACCCAGGAGAGCTGGACGGAACCAGCTGAGATTCAGAAGACCCAGGAGAGCTGGACGGAACCAGCGGAGACTCAGGAGACCCAGGAGAGCTGGACGGAACCAGCTGAGATTCAGAAGACCCAGGAGAGCTGGACGGAACCAGCAGAGATTCAGGAGACTCAGGAGAGCTGGACGGAACCAGCGGATATTCAGGAGACTCAGGAGAGCTGGACAGAACGGAGGCGTATTTCAGAGCTGACCGGACAGATGTTAATGCTGGGTCCGTCACTTTTGCTCCCAGGTCAGCGCTGTTCAAAACCTCCTTCCTTGGAACCAATGGAGAAGTATGTGGAGGGTACCGGCGTGAGGTGAGTTGGAGAGGCCAAGTGTTTCTGAGAGGGGGCTGGATTTCTTTAACTTCTTCTATGACAAAATATGAACCATTTAGATAGAGGATGAGATTAATCACCTCGACCAAAGGTAAATCACACACAGGATACATGCATCGAATAGTTTCCTCATCCAGTCCCATCTGAAAGCACACACCGAGCGAGGCATCGTGCCAAATCACCCGATGGGAAAGATCCAGGAAGTCCTCCACATACCACTCCAAAGGCTGTCCATTCTGTCGCAGGTCCCACAGCAGGTCCTCAGCCCAGTTCATATTGGTAGGTTCGGTCATCTGTCACGAGTTGTGTTGCGAAGCCAGGCAAAGGACACAGTAGGTAAAGTTTAATAGTGGACTCAAACTTCAAGCAGATTAGCAAGGGAAAACACAACTTAGTATAAGGGTGACTGAGCCACGAGTGACAGAAAGGGAGAAACTTAAATACAAATACAGATCAGGATAATTAACTAAACACAAGTAATGGAGATAAACTAATCAGGCAAGGAATATTACCAAATTAGGGCAAACAGGAACTAAAACAAAACAGAACACAGGAAAACACAGAAACAAAGTGTCCATGGCAACTAAAAGGGTGACAGTGTTGACATTTGCAAAATGTTATCCGTCTGAACGTCTTCCGCGTACCACAGTAAGCGGAAGTGAGAAAAAGTGTTTATTACATTTGAAATATGGATGTTTATCTTACAAAAACGCATGGATTCGCTGCAGGAGGACTTTATTCACCCACCAGAGCCGTGTGAGGGTAGTTTTATTACAGATGAGCACACTTTATTTCACGTCTTCTGAACTGTTGACAACAAACACCCACTTACCCGCATTAAAAGGCTTGGAGGGGCCAGGACAATTTTTTATATGACTCTGATTGGATTCGTCTGAAAGAAGAAAGTCACGTACACCTAGAATGTTTCGAGGGTGAGTAAAACACAGGCTAATTTTCATTTTTGGGTGAACTAACCCTTTAAGTCTCTTGAAGACTACTGGCTGGAGTGCATGTGTGGTGTGGGGAGGGTAGCACAAGACCTCTACATTGTGTTTTCTCATAAGGTAGAGGAATTCAACATAGAAAACATGGCTGCTGTGTGCCATCAAGTAGGAGGAGGTGAGGTCTGCTGTCATCCTCACAGCAGCTGTGCAACAAACATCATTCCCCACTCACAGAAGAGCTCTGCATTAATCCACCCATTGTCAGAGACCCTCACCATGGCATTTTTGGGACAGCCAGAGCCATTCTTGCCTCACCCTCTTTCCCTTGAAGATGATCAGTGGTGGTGTGTACTGCCCAACAGCATTACAAGCAGCAACAACCATGGTGGTCTCCCCTTTCTCTCCTGCTGTGATCTCAAAGCAAGGTTTCCCTACCTCTCTCACCACCCGATCATAAGAGAAATTGTCCTGCAGCCCACTCTCATCACAGTTCCAAAGATGACTAGGAAGTTTTTTGATGTTCAGTTCTTTGTGAAGACGTTCATATTCTTGGAACCATTTTATCAACCACCTGTTGGTTGGTTTCAGCAGCCCTGGTAGCTGAGAGTGCTTCATTTGTTTTTATCCTGAGGCCAGGATGATGCTTCATGAAGCCCTTGAACCAGTAGTAGCCAGCTTTCTTTTTTTTTCAGAAAATCTTTTTATTCCAGCTGCCCTTGCAAAGTCATAAGCAACTTTCATCAACTGGACATCAGATTCTTTAAGGGGAAATCTCCTTTGAGAAAGAGTGGTTAGTAGCAATGCAAGCTCCTTTTCAGACTCCTCTGATATGTATGGTTTGCGCCCAGACTATGGTCAGCACCCTGTACGCTGCCCTTTAGGAGGGTGCTCCTTGGCACATTCCATGCCCAGGCTAAGAAGCGCACATTAGGATTTTTACCTAATGCCTCCTGCTCTCTGAATTCATTAACTGCACCTCTCATCCTTTCTTCATTCCACTGATTTAGCTTCATACCTCACCTTCCTCTCTGCTATTTCTTTCCTTTCTTTCCTATCTGAACTGACATTCCTGACTGCACACTCATTTCTGTTTTATTTATAAGTAAATTACGCATGTCAGCTATAATTTTTTATACCTGAAACCCACTGGTCCACTTTATCTAGCATATTCAGACAAAGTGGGCCTGCAATATTTTAAGCTTACAAGAAAAACTTTTTTTTTTTTTTTTACAAATATTCTGTGCATTTTAATCCCTGTCACGTGCAGTAACACCTATACCAATTACTGTCAACATTTGTTTAAACTTAGTAAACAACCTTATAATTTTGAAATGAAAATATGAATGACAGAGGGCTTACTACCTTTCACCATGAGGGAGTCCTTCTTTGCAGCGTGGCCACACGCTCTAGCGTCATATTGCATCCGCCAAATCTATTTTCTTATTTAAAGAAACAGTGGTCCTTTAACACAAGACCATTAATATGCTCTGACAGGGTATATCCATTCAGCATGGTTCAATCAAGCTTAAATGGCCCACTTTAACTGAAGGCCTACTTTACCTGAATTCACCCTAAGATCTGCACGCGAAAAATGGGCCAAAAAAGCTCACATTAATTTATTGTCCAGAGGTCGCAAATAAAGTGCAAAAGTGCACTTTATTAAAAAAAATTTTTTTTAAAAAAGAGCAAAGTGCTCAAACCGTTTTCGGGATCAACCCTTCATCAGTGCTGTGTTTCCAAGCATGCAACTGCACCCATAATAACGTTATAAAAATCTTTTCAGTGAATTGACTTAGACATGCACGTAATAATAAATAGACCTGTTTTACAAACCCTTAAGAATTTTCCCATAAATGTGTCATATTTCTCTGAAAATGCCAGAATCTCAGATTTAATGTGCACATGGCACATAGTCAGTATAATTATGGTTCAAATGTGTTGCAGTTTTAAATAAGCTTTTTTTTACATTGGAATTTCTCAAAAGCACCATTGTCTGAGTCCGAAATTAAGCAAATATTTGACATTGCTTAACTCAATAGTAAGTCAATATTAAAGATAGCAACATTATATTTTCACAGAATGTTCTTTACATTATGTAGGAGGATTTTATGTGGAAAACAGTGAATCCCAAAAAATTGCTATATGCTTTGCAGCTTGGAATGGAGACAGACAAAGTTTTTGTTTTATACAGCTGCAACTTATAACATCCAAGTGAAAGATATAACACCAACATGTCAGAAGAAGAAAAAATAAAATGATCAAAAGAATCAATGAGTTGGAGAAAGGATTACCCCCTCATACAAATGACTTGTAAACTCAATCAGGTGTAGCTAATTACCTTCTCAGTGACAAACAAATCCATTTGACTTTCAAATGTGATCAGCTGTGGTCATTTTGATGAGCTCAGCATGAAAAGAGCTTTCTTGGAGCATTTCAGCAAGTCAGGAGATGTATACAAAAAATGTCAAAGGCTTTATCAATGCCTAGAAGCACAGTGAAGTCTATTATTAAGAAGTGGAAGGTATTTGGTACAACACAGACCCTCCCTGGATCAGGACGTCACTCCAAACTGGATGGAAGAGCCGGAGGAATCTAGTCAGAGAGGCGACCAAGAGGCCTACAGCAACTCTGAAGCAGCTGCAGGAATTTATGACAAAGAGTGGTCATTGTGTGCCTGTGACAACAATATCACACATTCTCCACAAATGTGGCTTGTATGGGAGAGTTGCAAGAAAAAAGCCACTCCTCAAGAAAGGCCACATGCAGTCAGACTGAGCTTTACCAAAACACACCTTGAAGATTCTGAGACAGATGAGACTACAATTGAATAATTTGGCCTCAACACCAAACGATATGTCTGGTGGAAATCCAATACAGCTCACCATCCAAATAACAGCATTCCTCCAGTAAAGCATGGAGGTGGTGATGTCCTGTTATGGGGCTGTTTCTGCAGCAGGGACCAGAGCACTTGTCTGGATAGAAGGAAAAATAAATGGGGGAAAAATACAGTCAAATTCTTGAGGAAAATCTGCTGCCTTCTGCCAGAAAGCTGTGAATGGAAGAAGGTTTACCTTCCAACATGACAATGACCCAAAGTACACAGCAAAACTAACCACACAGTGGCTGAAGGAGAAAAAGGTGAATGTTCTTGCATGGTCTAGTCAGAGCCTAGACTTAAACCCCACTGTAAATCTGTGCAATGACTTGAAGACTGCAGTCCACAAACACTCACCATCAAATGTAACTGAACTTGAGCAGTTCTGCAAAGAAGAGTGGGCAAATATTGCAAAGTTAGTAGAGACATATCCCAACAGACTAAAGGCTGTAAATAAAGCAAAAGGTGGTTCAACAAAATACTGACAAAAGGGGGTGATTAATCCTTTTTTTCTGACTTTGTGTTATATCTTTCACTTGGATGTTTTTCTTTCTTTCTTTTCTATACCCTCTGTGTGTGTGTGTGTGTGTGTGTGTGTATATGTATATAATTTTATTTTTTAATTGTTGGAGGTTCCATATACTACTACTACTACTATTATAATTAATAATTATTATGATACATGTAGGCCATCATAATAAACTGACTGGTTTCAAAACAATTAATCAAAATTACACGATGACAAATAGTAAATGGTAACCATTACAAATAGCAAACAGATCAAAATAGTTTTGTAGAATAGATTTTATAATAAATAAATGAAACAATTTATACAAAAAAAGCATAAAATAGAAATTAGATTTTAAATCTTTTTAGCTTTTTCTAATTATATTTAATATTTTCATTTTCACAAACTGTCAATATACTGTATATAGCAATTACAACTTTTTCAAGTGCTTTTGGCTGTAGGTCTTAATTACCCTAATTATGCTTATTATTTTGCATTTTAGGCTATGTTTTCTGCAAGTAATAATTGCTGAAAGATGTGTGTCTGGAAATTACTGCATGAAGCCAGAACATTCAGGAACACTTCGAATTGTGTGTAAAACAATACTGCACTCTTTTCAGACCCTGTTGTATAGCACATACAAATATTATTACTTTCATTTAAACATGAATAGTTAGTAACTGATAATGGTGACTTTTTGATAACTCATGATAATAGTGCTCTGCTCTCATCCAGAGATGTGTTTCCCAAAAGCACAGTTAGCCAACTGTGGTCACAAATTTTGTGACAAATTGGGTCCCACAAATTGGGACTCACTTTTATTTTGATTTTAATTTCATTCTTGTTTTCTGTGTTTACTTCCTGTTTCCTGTGTTACCTAGGTTTATACGTATTGTCATCATGGTTAGTTATGTGCCACATCTGTTTCTAGTTCACTTGTTATCATTCTGTGTATTTATACTTCTGAGTATCTTCTGTTTTCTTGTTTGTTCTCGTTTATGCAAGCTGCTAGTGGTTTTGTGACTTTAACTGCTACTTCGTGACATTGTACTATGAGTGTCTACTATGGGAGAATGGCTGATTTGCTTTAGACAGATTGGATAAGGAAGTGTTGTGTTTTATGGTATGTGACATTGTAATTTTATCTGTATATCATTTAATGCCAGAAGCAACCCTTTTCTTGCTTTTTTTGTTTTGTACTTTATCAAATGATGAAATCATCCAGTAGGCCATCCTCTTTATTGTTGCTTAGTGATGTTTGCGTTCTTTGTCTATACAGCAATTAACAGTTTATTTCCAGTCTCTGTTTGCTGTTCCATCAGTACTGTAGCTGTTGCTCAAAATCCCTAGTGGTGTGGTTGGAACTACAGCTGTGGTTAGAAGCATAGTTTGTTTCAATTCTCGTCTTTTGTTCCATACATGTACACATTACATTCCACAACTTTTAGTTTCAGATAATTAAAATGCCATTTTTGAATAGTACACTATATGTGCTTTAGTGCCATGGGGGAACTCTAGAGTGATGTAATGGAACCTGCAAAATAACGGAGAGCAAAAATAATGAAAGATTATTAATGACAGTTCCAACCAATGTGGTTCTAATGACAAATGTGCAACAAACTTCCTTCATTTTGGGGAAACCATCGAGACTGTCTAGTTTCTCCAACAATTAATCATATTATGGTAATGTGTTCCATTTGTATTGGGAAGTTGGAAATTCAGACACTTTTTTTATGGATGGGCGCTTTTTATTTAACTTCTTTTGGACTGAAGCAATGCAACACCCGCTGACTGCAATGATAGAGCTTGAAAGATCAAAGACCTTTTTAAATATAACTCAGACTGGATTCGTCTGAAAGAAGAAAGTCATATATATACCTAGGATGCCTCGGGGGTGAGTAAAACACAGCCTAATTTTAATTTTTGGGTGAACTAACCCTTTAACAACTACCCTAATAACCAGGGGTAGCCGGCTGCTGTAGTGACTGGAATTTAGTTTTTTGTCGAAGTTTGGCATATTTAAGTATATAAATAACTATTTGATGTATGTTTTATAGACACGGAAAATAAAACATATTTGACCGAAATTTCAGAAATGTATGTCTATGCTGTCTATGTACATTGTTGGCGGAGCGTACCCTAGGCAAAAGTAGCAACGTGCAACCAAGTAATCAGTGTAGCTTATCTATTGCACTGGTAACCAGCAGGCTGTTGTTTTTTTTATTTTTTTTTGCATTGTATCGTATTTGCGCAGTGACAGGACACCAAGAACTGGTCTGTCCCAGAAAAAGGCAACTTCTTGTCACCCTCGTAGTGTTGCTCCATGCATATGTAAATACAAGATGGTCAGTAGCATTTTAGGGTGTGTTTGAGTTGTTACCTAATTTCCATAATGAGTTTAATTAATAGGGTGCATGCTAATTAATGTAAATATCCCATGCAAATAAATTACACTATTAGTGGATGCAATTCATTGTTAGTGAATTCTCCCTATACGCGTTTCATCTATTTGATAATAAATTAACTAATTTTTACATTAAATCCTGCCTCCAAGAAGTATTTATGGCTTGCATTTACTTTGGGCTAATTTATGGACAATGATGATTTAGCAGAGCAGTCCGCTCATACATCTGTTTACTCAAACATGCACTCTGACAACCGAACAGCCCATCAGCAGGGAAGTGTTAGGATATGAATTTCCTTGCCCGTTGACAGGACATCTAGTTAAGCACCCTGGGAGCAGCCATCATTGTTATTGTGTGGTGTGATTTCTCAGATGAGAGCCTCCGCTATCGCAGTGGTCCTGCCTGCTGACATGCATTAGTCATGCATCACTTAAAAGGGATTTTTATGGTGGCTGTCAGTCATGCCTAATTAAGAAATCTACTAATTAATTGGATTTTGCGATATTGGATGTTTAAATCCAATGACATAACAGATGGCTCATTTTAAAGTTTAACAGTCCAGTGAGAAAGACTATTCACCATGCACTTACCTGTGGGTTAGAATGCAGATTCTACCAACGACTTACATTTGTTGTCTTTGTATAGGAATAGTTCAACCTAAAAATGATAATTGGCTGAAAATGTTCTCACCCTCAGACCATTCAAGATGAGTTTGTTTCTTCCAGAACAGATTTGGAGAAATTTAGCTTTACATCATTTACCCACTAGTGGATCCTCTGCAGTGAATGGGTGCCGTGGTCTGTGCATATTTCTCTCCTGATTCGGACGAGACAACTTTTTCACTGAGAAAGCAATATTATGGATAGAGGACTCATAGTTTAGCCAAAACTATGATTTGAGGTTAAAAACACTTCACAAGATTTTAATTGATTAGTGTGGATTACTGTGATGCTTTTATCAGCTGTTTGGTCTCTCATTCTGACGGCACCCATTCACTGCAGAGGTGATGAGCAAGTAATGTAATGCCAAATTTCTCCAAATCTGTTCCGATGAGAAACAAACTCATCTACGTCTTGGATGGCCTTAGGAAATTTTCAGCAAATTTTAATTTTTGAGGGTGACCTATCCCTTGAAGTATTTTTACATTTTAAAAAATTGCACACTTCACCTTTAAGAAAACCAAAATATTTCTGTGCATCACTGATGTGCAACACAGTTTGATTATAAACTATTATATATGGACATGGATGTTTGCAGCTTTGCTGTCTTCAAACTATTTTTGGATAATCAAATCAGTTTTCTCCCCTGGCAGAGTTGCCAGTATTCTGCACTTCAGTGGATCACGATGAAACGGGGAAATCGATGGTATATTCTTCTCAGCTCATCTATAATAATTCACCATTGAATATCATGCGCCTGCAAACGGAGTCATTATACTGAGCTTTTCTTAGCAGGTTGAGCAGGGGTGAAAATAGGTACTACAAGAAAATCTGTTCTCTGAAATAAGGTCAAACAGTGTCTTGGTTTGTTGGCCAAATCAATTCCCAGTGGATAAAAATCAAGCAATATTGTTTTCCTGGTTGAATATTCTGTTTTATCCAGACATTCATCATATTGCATAAGCACAATTGGTTTTGAAAGCCATGTTGACTTTAAACAGTTTATGACCTTTCTTCAATAAAAGAACACTGCTTGAGGCATTTACACATTTATGACTCCTTTAAGCATAATGAATCTAAGACTATGCATGAAAACACACTAAATTTACACTAAAGACATCTGTCATTAACTTTTTACAGCAATGTTTTCCAGTAGATTTCCAACGTTACTTTGCTGTGTGTATTTGCATACCTCCGTGCAGCCAATAGCAAGAGTTTGGGGCGAGGCTACTGTAGCATGCTGAGCCAGAGGGTTTTTAGCCGGAGTGGAAAAAAATTAATTCAGATTGCGTTACAGAAGTGCAAGCCAAAATTCAAAGACTGACAGACAGACAACAGGGTGAAATAAGGGTAAACAGAGCACCAATACTCAAGCCTGACTCCCATTTGCACAGTTTTTGTAACCTGACACGCCTGTACAGTAACACTAGCTCACATTTATCGACATGCACATTGATCTTCAGGGGTGACATTTTACTTTTTGATGACACATTTGCCTTGCGGTTGTTGACTGAATATATAATCCGTGGTGAGTAGTGCCCACACACACTCTTTTGGACGGTCCACCCACTCTTGCTTGCTCATTCTTATATGTCTCACATCTACTAAGAGACCATGGTCCTGTCTGGGGACCTACACACGAGGTAAACATTAAAGGGAATGGAGGAACTCTTAGCTACAGGCTACCATTGACGCTAACTCCTACATCTTAACATTTAGCATATAACAGTGGATGCTGAGGTCAAACTAGCAGATGAGCATCAAGAGGTCACGGGCAACATGCATTTCTCTTCCCACACACATACACTCTGACTATAAAAGACAGCGAGAGACGTATCTGGGAGTCGGGCACGTGATTTGAATGAGCCGTTTAGTTTTTCTCATCACTGATAATGAAACCAAACAGGTTGCAGACATTTTATGAACAGTACTAAGAATTTGCATACATACATTTTATGATTAATATATTTAAAATATGAGGTGTTCATTATGTTTTATTCATATATGTCCACGTGTACGGTCATATCAGATATTTGTTTAAATATTGACATTTATAATTTAACCTTGATTAAAAATTGAATTATCGTTGAATTAATCTGCTTTTGCAAGTTCCTTAAATTGATAATTTCTTAATGAATACCTCCGCTTTTATATATAGTATACTTGTATTCAACACAGAGATGTAAGAAAACATATATTATAATTTCTGTATTGAGAAAAAAAAGGCCTGTATTTATCATTTATATATTTGAATTGAATACATTTGTCCATCCATTTGTATTACACTGTTTTATCATAAAACGTATTGTGATGCATATTTACATATTTAGGTAATAAACCACTTTTCAGAAAGTACAGCAAAGATAATTTCAGTTCAATTATATAAATAATCCATCTTCTATCTCTGAATCGAACTCATAACAAACAGACAAGTGTAACCACAGTAATTTAGTCTAAACTACGGTAAAACTGTAGGACATTCTTTGCCACCCTGTTATATTAGATGTCTGGAAATCCATCCGTGTGGTGAAGGCAGGCCAGTGAAAATAGAACAGGACACATTTCTAAATGGATTAGTGTGACTCCTGGGGTCTTTCAAATGAAGAAATGTGAAAAATGACTCTCTATGGATACATAATATGCAGTCATCAAACAATTGATGAGCAATAGGCTTGTGAAAACGTAATATCCCTCATCATGTTACTAGCAATTAAGAGAATCACTTTTGGGATTTATGAGAATTCTTTTTTTGTTGTTTATTCCACAGCCCATGGCAAACATCATGTGCTGACAGCCATCTAGAGACCATCTAGTCAATTGTAACCATGTTGCCTGTGGTTATTGTAAGCAGTAGTATTGAGGTAACTGAGTGTAATTGAGTTGCCAAAAAAAAAGCCATTTAAAAACACTCCAAGTTGGAGTTACATTTTCAAGTAAACAGATTTCACCTTACTACAGGGATTTGCAGGAATGAATTATTCTGGACACTAGACCACATGTAGTTGTAGTAGTTAGAACTTTCCATGAAACAATTATATGGATATATACACTTTTTCCTGTGATTACTCCAGTGGCCATTACTCCAGTTTTATTTAATTTAATTTATTTGTTTTTAAATGTAATTTATTTTATTATATATATCACTTCTCTTGTTAAATAAAGCTTGCACATGGATCCGCACACCTCTCGTCTCGTCAGCCCCGTTACAAGTATATTTCATTGTACACATGGGGTACTTTTTTACACATGTGTGCACCAAACCTATTGTGACGAGAGGGGCAGGGCCGAGAGCCGTGGGAACGGAGCGAGGCCGGTGGAGTAATTGCGAATGCGCGACACCTGCGCCACTCACCGGTCTCGAGTCTCACGGAGGAGCTCCGGAAGGATACAAAGGAGGAGTGATGACAGGGAAAGACGAGAGAGGACCAGGCCTGGAGTTTATTTTGTGCTTTGGTTTCGTTTGTGCGTGGCAGTCGTCCGCGAGGGGCTGTCGCGCTGTTTTGTGTTTGTTTATTTTATTAAAGAGTTCTTTAAATGTTCGCCGGTTCCCGCCTCCTTCTTCCCGACCTACAAACTACGTTACACCTATGTTGAGAGTTTGCTGCTAAAAAGCTATTTTTTTTGTTTTATCTGACCATAGAACCCAGTCCTGATTGAAGTTCCAGTAGTGTCTGGCAAATTAATATGCTGGAGTTTGTTTTTGGATGAGAGCATTTTATTTTCTTGATTTTTGTTTTCTTGAAACCCTCCCAAATTTGATTAAGTGATTTAAGTGCTGTTTGACATTGTTTTAGGCTTTCTGACAGCAAGACTCAGCTAATCTCTGCTACTCTGCTGCTTCGATCTTTGGAGCGCCTTTAGACACTCAAACTCTACGATATAGACACACATCCTCTCCAGAAAGATTTGTAATATTTTTTAGTTGATTGGAACTTCTTAATTATTGCCCTGATGGTGGGAATGGGAATTTGCAGTGCTCCAGCTCTTTTCTTAAAGCCACTTTTTAATTTGTGAAGCTCAGTTGTCTGTTGCTGCACATCAGAACTGTATTCTTTGGTTTTACTCATTGTGATGGATGATTAAGGAAATTTGGCCTTTGTTTTCTCTCATATTTAACAGGAAGCAATGGCTGGATAACTTCATGTTCATAATCACCCTGGTGTGCTAAAAATTTTAAATATGTAAATATGAATTAAAAATTGTAAATATGAATGGGAATATACTTCAGAGATATTTTACTCATAAGAATTTCTAAGGGTACCATTAATTGTGTATTAGAGGTACTGATTGTGATCAAGGCCTGTAGGCCAACATGTTTGTCACATACTTAGCACAGTGGGGAAAGCTGTAATTTGCTGATTGGTTAGTTTGAATGTCTCACATTTGGGTTTTTAGTCACATGATCAAGTAAGGGATAAAATAAGATCGTAACTGTTGCTCTGTCTCTTTTCTTGGGGCTCATCTCTCTCTCTCTCTCTCTCTCTGTCTGAGGTAACATTTTACATACATGCTGGGTAAAATTAACTATGTTTTAGCATCCTTCATCTGTTTTGTAACCAATTCAAGTGTAACCATAATGAAACACCGTTATTAAACCATTTCAATTATAAATTATGTGCTAACAAGTCTCAATTTAACATTAACATTAAACACTACCTATTGCAATACAATATAGTCACATAATAGCAACTCTCTCCCACATATTTGGCTGTTCTAACTGTGCTTATTTCCGTTGTTGGTATTATGTATAAATGTACAGTATTATACCACTGTGCTGATAATGTGTCTTTAGTCATTCAGCAATCCTACAGCCTGAACCACTGTAGGGAAACCACCCTTACACATCTACTGACTGACAGCTTATAGGTTAAAACCAACCATTTATAGAAAAAGAAAAGAAAACCTTTCTCTTTTTTGAGAGTTTTGCACCCTTTTTTGTGAAAATAGTTGAATTAGTTGTTGGATGCAGCAAAATACTGCATCAATTGATCAATTGTATGAGACTTTAAAACCATTGAGAGATCATGTTGTGCTTCTTTGGATGATTAACAATTATTTGCGCATTCATGGAAGTTTTAGTTCTAATATGAATTACCTTTTTTTTTTTTTTTTATCTACCCACGCCTTTCCCCTGAGAACCTATTGGCTGCCCCCTCC
>NW_015506331.1:104666-107952 GCF_001515645.1 Sinocyclocheilus grahami | reverse complement strand
GGGGGGGTTGTGCACTTTTGAGATTTAGCAGGAATTCTTTGGGGATCACTTTGCTTCAAATTTCACTCCAGCTCCCCTCTAGAAAGCAGGAGGTGGGCAATGAGAGGATACCACCAATGCCAAAACAATGCGATACTTGAGTGTGCTCGCCTCGCCATGTTTCTGACGGTTTCTCTCTCTTGTCCCTATCTCTCTTTTTCAGAATAATGCAGATCAGGTTGCTTTTCAGGTAGGAGGGGGTTTGTCCGCACTGGAACAGATCCTACAGGTGGTCACCGCGGCCTCCAGTCCCACAGCAGTCCCTCGTATTCCTCTCAAGTGAGTACCGACTTAAAAGCGCAGGCTCAACTTCACATAATATCTTTTTTTGTTTGTGTTTTCAATAGTGCATTGACAGCTCTTGCTCTGACACCAGTGTTTCAGGAGTTTAGGGCATAGAATAGGCACATGCTTATTCGATAACGGTTTTATTTCCTATTTGGGTTTATGTACAGTCATGGCCAAAAATATCAGCACCGTTGGTAAATATGATCAAAGAAGGCTGTGAAAATTAATCTGCATTGTTAATCCTTTTGATCTTTTTTTTTTATATATATAATTTCTTAATTGAGCTTCACAAATTAGTGAAGTGGCTTTATCTTTTGCTGCACATCAGAAATATATTCTTTGGTTTTTCTCATTGTGATGGATGATTAAGGAAATTTGGCCTTTGTTTTCTCTCATATTTAACAGGAAGCAATGGCTGGATAACTTCATGTTCATAATCACCCTGGTGTGCTAAAAATTTTAAATATGTAAATATGAATTAAAAATTGTAAATATGAATGGGAATATACTTCAGAGATATTTTACTCATAAGAATTTCTAAGGGTACCATTAATTGTGTATTAGAGGTACTGATTGTGATCAAGGCCTGTAGGCCAACATGTTTGTCACATACTTAGCACAGTGGGGAAAGCTGTAATTTGCTGATTGGTTAGTTTGAATGTCTCACATTTGGGTTTTTAGTCACATGATCAAGTAAGGGATAAAATAAGATCGTAACTGTTGCTCTGTCTCTTTTCTTGGGGCTCATCTCTCTCTCTCTCTCTCTCTCTGTCTGAGGTAACATTTTACATACATGCTGGGTAAAATTAACTATGTTTTAGCATCCTTCATCTGTTTTGTAACCAATTCAAGTGTAACCATAATGAAACACCGTTATTAAACCATTTCAATTATAAATTATGTGCTAACAAGTCTCAATTTAACATTAACATTAAACACTACCTATTGCAATACAATATAGTCACATAATAGCAACTCTCTCCCACATATTTGGCTGTTCTAACTGTGCTTATTTCCGTTGTTGGTATTATGTATAAATGTACAGTATTATACCACTGTGCTGATAATGTGTCTTTAGTCATTCAGCAATCCTACAGCCTGAACCACTGTAGGGAAACCACCCTTACACATCTACTGACTGACAGCTTATAGGTTAAAACCAACCATTTATAGAAAAAGAAAAGAAAACCTTTCTCTTTTTTGAGAGTTTTGCACCCTTTTTTGTGAAAATAGTTGAATTAGTTGTTGGATGCAGCAAAATACTGCATCAATTGATCAATTGTATGAGACTTTAAAACCATTGAGAGATCATGTTGTGCTTCTTTGGATGATTAACAATTATTTGCGCATTCATGGAAGTTTTAGTTCTAATATGAATTACCTTTTTTTTTTTTTTTTATCTACCCACGCCTTGTCACTGAGAACCGTATGGCTGTCCACTCACCTGAAAACCTCACAGGGATCTGCAAATGTGGCTGAAAAAACAGACAACATAATAGCAGGCATCTCAACCAGTGCACCCACTGTAAAACATTAGCTGAACATTTCCAGCACTGGTGGTGGTACTGCAAGAATATTCCAGCTTTTAAAAGCAAGACCCGGGTGGTTAGGGAGCTGAGAAACCTCTTCACTTCTTACTAGCGTTGCCATGGAAACCAGGCATGGAAAGGGGGCTGATAAGCACAGGGGTGCCGCGCCATGGAATTGTGGAAGACAGGTGTGACAGTTTGTCTGTATTCAGCTTAGCATAGGACATTCCAAACATTCACCATTCAAAAACAAACCACTTTGAAACAATTCTCCATTGTTTCATGTTCAGCTGAATTCATTCATTTGTGTGTACGCAATATATTCAATTAAAATTGTGATCACATTTTCAATAACAACAATCATACTAATATCACTATAGGTTTTGGGGAAGATACTTCAGCTAGCTACTCAACAGTAGCTTGAAGCAACTAGCAATTAACTACTCATATTTGAAAGCAGTTAGCTATAAATCTGAAGGTACTGGAGGACTATACTCAATATACTAACAAAAAGTAGCCAACTACAAAATAGCTAAGACAGTATATGCACAGTATAGTATCTTTTTTGTGTAAAAAGAAGTGCACATAATTGTATTGAATGTGCGCTTTTAGTGTTGTAAGGGAAACAGGTACATTTAGCTCAAAGGGAATTAATTATGATATTTATAGGGAATTTTGACAGAATCCGTTTTACGGCTGATCAACTGTATCGGCCAGCAGTCAATTGAACTAGCCGTGTAACATGAACTCTGCAACGGATATTAATATAATAACCGAAATATAGTGAAAACACTATTAGTACGGTAAGAAGATCAACAGTTTAAGACATTAATTTGTAAGCACAAAACACAAAGATACTTCTCTTTTCAAACGAACAAGACTTTATTGGAAGACAAACTAACACGTAAACACACGCACTCACACAAGTTGTAAAAAGAGAGAAAGTTAGGAAAGAATGAGTTTAGGAGAGTGAAAATGTGAAATCCCCCATTTATAGCAATATATGCTATTGATTAGACCTGAACAACCATCAATCATTTCATTTAACCCTCGCATTGAGTTTCTCAATGAGGCTATTAAACTTTATATTAAATTCAGCAACTCAGAATCTGGAGGTTTAGTTGTGTGGCAGTAAGTGGTCAGAAGTTTGGGATATTACCAATAATAAGAGAAATCCTATAGTCGACTACGCCACCCAGAATACACCGGGACATAACAGCCCTAAACAAAGGGACACAGGTTCATTGCCAAAGGCAGGGTGAGCATAATAATAATGGGTATAAACAAGTCACTTTATTAACATACACTTGATAAAAACACATACAACACTACAATCACACGTCTTTACCAGTAACTTATAAAACAAGTACCATACAATGAGAAAATAAAGGGGGAGGTGGCCAACAAAGACCCTCAGATTTCTACCCCAC
>NW_015506331.1:99318-102138 GCF_001515645.1 Sinocyclocheilus grahami | reverse complement strand
ACAGCACTCCATGTGGACACGCAGTACAAGGTACCATGGCCAACCCCTCCCACCTAAATCCACACACCAAACATAATATAACAGACGGACCCAGATGAATTCCAGACAGAACAAAACAGAGTAAAGTAGAGTAGAGCAGAAGTGCAGTCAGTTACGTGAGGTTCATTAGGCTTCAATTAAGATCATTAGAAACCCCTGGACGTGCAATCAATCCTGCTGGACATGAAACAAAAGTTATGCATAAAAACTTATTTAAAACAAACTTTAAAACTAGCCATACCTACCAAGAAAACAGTACAATGCTGCAATACACATGGTCGCTCACCACGCAGGATTACAGCTACTGGCAGGCCCATATCTAGAAACAAACAAGGTAATAAGCCTCTATTTAACAGGCAAAAAGGCATTTTTAAAACCGGGACAAACCTGAAAACTGGCCAACAGCCAGCACACGACAGACAGGAGGATAACCCAACTGCTGGCACTCATTCAAAGCGCCACATGTCACAAAGGGGCGGTACCAAGGATGATGCATCCCAAGCAACCAAACACTCCCCCTTTTATAGGCACACAGGCACTAATTGGCTCATGAAACTTACCAAACCATGATAAAGTATGAACACTGATAGGTTCACCTGGGTAACGCCAGCCAATTATACTGGGTCTATAGCTCACTCTGCTACATTTGCATTGTCTGTGTTAGGGGATTCCCTTTGTTGATGTGCTGAAAGGAGGTTTCCCAGGTTGTTGATTCACTGGAGGTCTAGTAGCATCCAGAGTGATGTCTTGGGAAAGCCAATTGTTGGGCGTTGGCTGAAGGATGGGTGCGGAGTCGTGCACGCTGGCTAAAGTTTTGAGGAGGGCAAAACACTCTTCACAGGGTAAAAAAAACACAGCTTTGCAACAAAACTTAACTTAGAACATGAAACTCTCAATGGAAAAGAAAGAAAAGAAGAGTTTGACGAGACTAGATGGCTTATCTCCTCATGATGGTAGAGGAGCAGCAGGCATACGGCCACAAGCACGCTGGAAAAGCGCTTGAAGAACGCCAAGCTTGAAAGTAAAAAGCAGCGGCAAAAAGACTAAACCAAAAAATGTGTTTGTGTCATGAGTTTTTAAATTCGATATCCTTAAAGGGATAGTTCTCCCAAAAATGAAGATGTGATGTTTATCTGCTTACCCCCAGGGCATCCAAGATGTAGGTGACTTTGTTTCTTCAGTAGAACACATTTGTCCAACCGTTGGAGTCCATCAGTCTTATAATGTATGGCAATGGTAACAAAGTCTATGAGAGTAAAAAAAACATGCACAGACAAATCCAAATTAAACTCTGCAGCTCGTGACGACACATTGATGTCCCAACACACGAAACGATCGTTTGTGCCAGAAACCGAACAGTATTTATATCATTTTTTTTAACTCTAATACACCACTATGTCCAACTGCTTCGAGCACGTGCACGACTTCCTGTGCGTGAGATGTGTACGCGCTCTGGCGCAGTTTATGTTAATGGGTGTGTTGTCGCGGGAGGAGCAAATGACAGACACAGGTTTATAAGTCCAACCATTGGAGTCCATCAGTCTTATAATGGATGGCAATGGTAACAAAGTCTATGAGAGTAAAAAAAACATGCACAGACAAATCCAAATTAAACTCTGCAGCTCGTGACGACACATTGATGTCCCAACACACGAAACGATCGTTTGTGCCAGAAACCGAACAGTATTTATATCATTTTTTTTTACCTCTAATACACCACTATGTCCAACTGCTTCGAGCACGTGCACGACTTCCTGTGCGTGAGATGTGTACGCGCTCTGGCGCAGTTTATGTTAATGGGTGTGTTGTCGCGGGAGGAGCAAATGACAGACACAGGTTTATTAACAGAAAATAAACAAAGTGTCCAGAAAAAAGGGAATCAAGTGTCCAAAATAAACAGGGGATCTGGTGTCCTCGTCGTGCTGCGGGTTTCGTGCAGGGACGGACAGTGGTCAGGAAGGAATGAAGGAAGGGTCCAGGTAAGGGGTGGAGTCCGGTGGCCGCACGCGCTCCCCTCTCCGGTCCGGGGCGCGAGGGGCGGCAGCTTCTATCAGCGACTTCGTCCTTCTCTCTGCCCACAGCGCTTGACGGGACTAAAAAGGGAATCAAGTGTCCAAAATAAACAGGGAATCTGGTGTCCGCGTCGTGCTGCGGGGTTCGTGAAGGGAAGGGCAGTGGTCAGGAAGGAAGGGTCCAGGTAAGGGGTGGAGTCCGGTGGCCGCACGCGCTCCCCTCTCCGGTCCGGGGCGCGAGGGGCGGCAGCTTCTATCAGCGACTTCGTCCTTCTCTCTGCCCACAGCGCTTGACGGGACTAGATGGCCCAGCATCCTTGCCCGACGGCCGTGTACCGGGTGCGGTTCTCATCCGGACTGCGGGTCCGGCAGCTCACGACTCTGGCGGCACGGGAGTCCCTCTACACACCCCTCCTGGACGCACGAGGACACCAGCGTGCATGCACGGGGAAGAGACCAGTCTCCCGAGGAGAGGCGCGCTCGGCATTTAAACAGCAGCGGCTATGAGGCTCCATTCGGTTCAGGTGTGCCCCATCACACGCCGCCAGCCCTGGCTATTTCAACATCAATGTGTTGTCACGAGCCGCAGGGTTTAATTTGGATTTGTCTGTGCATGTTTTTTTTTACACTCATAGATTGTGTTACCATTGCCATGCATTATACGCTGATAGACTGCAACGGTTGGACTTAAAAATCATCAAATGTGTTCAACTGAAGAAACAAAGTCACCTACATCTTGGATGCCCTGGGGGTAAGCAGATAAACATCA
>NW_015506331.1:83452-98805 GCF_001515645.1 Sinocyclocheilus grahami | reverse complement strand
AGTTTATGTTAATGGGTGTGTTGTCGCGGGAGGAGCAAATGACAGACACAGGTTTATTAACAGAAAATAAACAAAGTGTCCAGAAAAAAGGGAATCAAGTGTCCAAAATAAACAGGGGATCTGGTGTCCTCGTCGTGCTGCGGGTTTCGTGCAGGGACGGACAGTGGTCAGGAAGGAATGAAGGAAGGGTCCAGGTAAGGGGTGGAGTCCGGTGGCCGCACGCGCTCCCCTCTCCGGTCCGGGGCGCGAGGGGCGGCAGCTTCTATCAGCGACTTCGTCCTTCTCTCTGCCCACAGCGCTTGACGGGACTAGATGGCCCAGCATCCTTGCCCGACGGCCGTGTACCGGGTGCGGTTCTCATCCGGACTGCGGGTCCGGCAGCTCACGACTCTGGCGGCACGGGAGTCCCTCTACACACCCCTCCTGGACGCACGAGGACACCAGCGTGCATGCACGGGGAAGAGACCAGTCTCCCGAGGAGAGGCGCGCTCGGCATTTAAACAGCAGCGGCTATGAGGCTCCATTCGGTTCAGGTGTGCCCCATCACACGCCGCCAGCCCTGGCTATTTCAACATCAATGTGTTGTCACGAGCCGCAGGGTTTAATTTGGATTTGTCTGTGCATGTTTTTTTTTACACTCATAGATTGTGTTACCATTGCCATGCATTATACGCTGATAGACTGCAACGGTTGGACTTAAAAATCATCAAATGTGTTCAACTGAAGAAACAAAGTCACCTACATCTTGGATGCCCTGGGGGTAAGCAGATAAACATCAAATTTTCTTTTTTGGGTGAACTATCCCTTTAATGGTGTTTTGACCAATTAGACATTGTCTTAGCTTGGAGTGTTGCTAGGTTTCTCCTCCCTATACACTGAGAAAAATGTTTCATTCATCCAATTAAAAAAATGTAGGGTAATGATTCACATCTATATTTTTTTAACTTGAGCCAATGAAAAATAAATAACTTGACCTTAGCGCATACAGCCTAAATCGACATGTTATCATGTTAGTCACATGGTCTGAGTTTTCCTGCTCTTGCATAATATAATATTACACAATTTCGCAATAATTGATTGATAGAAACATTTTAAGTCACAAACTACACGTACATATCAAACTCTAATATAAACCTATAAACTATTTAAAGAGCAGGTCATATGGCATTTTAAAGTGTCCTAATATTGTGTTGCAGTCCCCTACAACAGATTTAAATGGTCAGAATACATTGCAATTTTCTCAGAATATACATTTAATATTAGAATCATTGTTCAATGATTACGAAACGATTAGTTCGAAGCAGTTCTGAGCTTAAAGTCTGTAAACGCCTCCCTTCCATAAGCCTACTCTGCTCTGATTGGTCAGCTGGCCAAGTCTGTTGTGATTGGTCTTTTCTTATACAATGAGTGTCGGAAACGAAACGCCCATTGTCAGAGGATGGGTGAGTGGAAGAAGCAAGGACTCAAGGTGCAGGAAGAATGGGTCTTTTATTAATAAAATAAAACAAAACCACAACAAAAACTACCCCGAGGGGGAAAAACAGGTAGGCAGGCAGGACAGGACTTTAGTTAACATGAACTAAGCATGAACAATACTTCTACAGCATTTATTCATATTAGTTAATGTTAATCTCAACATTTATTAATACATTATTAAAATCAAAAGTTGTATTTGTCAACATTAGTTAATGCACTAACATGAACTAACAGTGAACAACTGTATTTTCATTAACTAACATTAACAAAGATGAATAAATACTGTGATAAATGTATTGCTCATTGTTTAGTCATGTTAGTCAATACATTAACTAACATTAACTAATGGAACGTCTCGGTTACGTATGGTAACCCTCGTTCCCTGAAGGAGGGATCGGAGACGTCACTTCGGTGACCGACGAATTCGGATATCGCTTCGATAGACCAATCTACTTCGAGCGTAAACTAAACGAGCCAATGCACATTGGCATGCAATTATTGCATCCAGCTGCTGCTGATCACAGTGTGAGTATAATAAGGCAGCACGTGCAATGCATACCAGGTTTTTGCTGAGGAGCTGAGCCGGCGACCCGGCCGCTCAGTGGTGGTACAGCAACCGTGGCGACGGGACGTGACGTCTCCGTTCCCTCCTTCATGGAACGAGGGTTACCATATGTAACCGAGACGTTCCCTTTCAGTTGGTCACTCCGAGTCACGTTGGTGACCGACGAATTGGGAGCCCTACCAAAGCGCCATGGTGCTGCCCCTTCCAGTGCCCTGTGCGAGCCGCCTGCGCCCCTATCTGGTGTAGGCCGGGGCTAGGGACAAGTAGCTCCACTCACCATTTATCAAAGCACTACCTTACTGAGTGAGATTGGATAATACTGGGAAAACGTACCCGCTCCACTTGGAACAGGGACGCTGCGGAAGCCCCATCCTTCCCGAAGGAGTTTTTGGAAGCAAATACACATATAGTATCCGTTCAGGTGTATATGGAGAACTGGAGGTGATTGTAACCCTCTTGGAAAGGCAGAAGTCTGCCGGGGAAACACGGGCTCTCTGGCTATACCGTTGGCTATACACATACGAGAACCGCTTAGGTCTCAATATGGAACCCAGCCTTCCACGGTTCCCGCGGATTCATCGTGAAGGCCCGGCGCCGGACTTTCCTCCACGTCCGCTGCCGAGGTTGACGGAGGATCTCAACAGGGTCTATTCTAGGACACTCTGGAGCAGTTTTAGCAAGCCGACACTAACCGGGGCCTCTCGGCGCTACTACCCGTTTGAGGTGAGAACACAGGAGGATACCGGCCCCACACGGAGGCTATAGAATCTAACGAACGTGTTGGGGGTCGCCCAACCCGCAGCCCTACAAATATCTGTCAGCGAGGTGCCACGAGCCAGCGCCCAGGAGGATGTAACACTTCTAGTTGAGTGAGCTCGCAGTCTGAATGGGCAGGGCACACCCTGTGCCTGATAAGCCACGGTGATGGCATCCACAATCCAGTGGGCCATCCTCTGCTTAGAGACGGCAATCCCCTTCTGCCGGACTCCATAACAGACAAAGAGCTGGTCTGAGGTCCTGAAGCTTTGTGTCCGGTCTACGTAGCACCTTAATGCTTGGACGGGCCAGGGCTGGGTCTGCCTCCTCTGGGGGCAGCGCTTGTGGGTTCACCACTTGGTCTTTGAAGGGTGTAGTGGGAACCTTGGGTACGTAGCCGGGCCGGGGCCTCAGGATTACCTGGGAGTCAGCCGGCCCAAACTCTAGGCACAAATCGTCGACCGAAAATGCGTGCAGGTCCCCTACCCTCTTGATGGAGGCCAGTGCAAGCAGGAGCAGAGTTTTAAATTAAAGAAACTTTAGCTCAACTGAATGCAAAGGCTTGAATGGGCCCTGCTGTAGCGATTTCAGCACTAGAGACAGGTCCCAAGAGGGTTTAGAGGGGGGCCGGGAAGGATTCAACCTCCCGGCCCCTCTAAGGAACCTGATGACGAGGTCATGCTTACCTACCGACTTCCCATTCACCGGGTCATGGCAGCCTTCGCTCCAGCCCTTGCTGCAGAAAGGAAAGCACGACCGCAATCAGGCATCTCTGGGGGTCTTCTCGGTGAGAAGAACACCACTCGACGAACAGGTTCCACTTCAAGGCGTAAGCGTGTCTCCTAGACAGTGCTCTTGCCGAAGTGATGGTGTTCACTACCTCTTGGTGTAGGTCACCTAGAACCTCCGCGTCCCGTCCAGGGACCAGACATGGAGTTTCCAAAGGTCTGGACGTGGGTGCCAAACGGTGCCCCGTCTCTGAGTCAGTAGATCCTACCTCAGAGGAATCGGCCAAGTAGGGGCTGTCGTGAGGAGTACTAGCTCGGGGAACTAAGTCCGAGTGGGCCAATACGGCGCCACTAGCAAGACTTGCTCCTCATCCTCCTGGATTTTGCACAGTGTCTGTGCGAGAAGGCTCACTGGGGGAAACATACTTGCGTAGGCCCTGCAGCCAGCTGTGTGCCAGTGCTTCTGTGCTGAGTGTTGAGGGAGTAAAACAACTGGCAGTGAGAGGTTTCTGGAGAAGCAAACCGGTCTACCTGAGCAGCTCCGAAACGTCTCCAAATCAGCTGGACCATCTGGGGATGGAGTCACCATTCTCCCGGGAGCATTGCTCAAGACAGCTCGTCGGCTGTACGGTTGAGCAGGCCCGGAATGTAAACAGCACGAAGTGACCTCAGAACCTTCCGACTCCAAAGGAGGAAGTGGTGGGCGAGTTGCGACGGGAGTGCAGACCACCTTGTCGGTTGATTTATGCAACGGTCGCTGTGTTGTCCGTTCGGACCAGTACGTGCTTGCCTCATAAGCACCCTTTGAGACGGTTCAAGGCAAGGCGCACTGCTAACAACTCTAGGCAATTGATGTGCCAATGCAGCTGCAGGCCCGTCCAAACCCCTGAGACTGCATGTCCATTGTACGTGGCACCCCACTCGGTGGTGGAGGCATCCTTGTAGACCACAGCATGCCTGGAGATCTGCTCTAGGGGCACCCCTGCCCGGAGGAACGCAAGATCTGACCACAGGGTGAAGGTTCGGCGACAGGCCGGTGTAACTTGTACCCGGTGAGTGCCGCACTTCCACGCCCACCTCGGGACTCGGCCATAAAGCCAGTGCTGGAGCGGTCTCATATGTAACAGGCCGAGTGGTGTAAGTGCCGCTGCGGCCGCCATATGCCTCAGGAGCCTCTGAAAAACTATCAGTGGGACCGCTGTCCTGCCCTTGAACGTATTCAAGCAGGCTAGCACTCAAAGCAGGTTTTCACCCAAAAATGAAAATTATGTCATTAATTACTCACTCTCATGTCATTCCAAACCCGTAAGACCTTCGTTCATCTTCAAGCTATGATCGAGAGTAACACGACGCATGCGTGTGATGCTGCTGATGTAGAACACGCATGCGCTGCGCCTTGTTTACAAGCAGAGGAAAGCACGCGCATATGTTGTGGTACTCTCCATAATGGCGGTAGATGGTAACTCGGGAGAGAAGAATTGTTTAATAAAGTCTTTTTTTTTTTTTTGCACACAAAAAGTATTATCATGGCTTCATAATATTACAGTTGAACCACTGATGTCACATTGACTATTTTAATGATGCCTTTATTACCTTGGGCCTTGAACGTTTCAGTTGTGTTGCTAGCTATAGAGGGTCAGAAATCTCTCAGATCTCATCAAAAATATCTTAATTTGTGTTGAACGAAGGTCTTACGGGTTTGAAACGACATGAGGGTGAGTAATTAATGACATCATTTTCATTTTTGGGTGAACTATCTCATTACGTGTAGCATAATATTTGTGCTATAAATCCTCTTGATAACACTTTAGTTTAGGGACCAGTTCTCACTATTAACTAGTTGCTTATTAGCATGCATATTACTTATCAGCTGTTTATTAGTACTTATAAAGCACATATTAATGCTTTATTTTGCATGATCATATTTTAGATCCCTTAATCCAGCACCAATCCTAAACTTAACAACTACCTTACTAACTATTAATAAGCAGCAGATTTGGTGTTTGCTGAGTCAAAAGTCATAGTTAATAAGTTAGAACTGGTGCACAAACTAAAGTGTGACTGTACTCTTTTTAAAAGTGTGCAAAAGTGTATTTCTTTTTCACAAGGGTTCAGGGGTGATTTTGGACACTGCTAGCTTTTGACAGCTGATGTGTTTCATGACGTAAGTGCACTCGTGACTGGTTTGTGAAATTCGACCATGTCATGAAAACACACTACCCTCACTCTCCCTCAATACCCCTCAATCAATCCCTCAATCTGGTTTTCTCACCTTGTGTCGTTTTCTCAATCTCTCTCTCTCTCTCTCTGTGACCCACACTCCCTCTGTGTGAAAGTGTCTCATTAGGGGACTGGAGTTTGACAAGAGGAACAAACTTTGTGGGGGTGTGGAACATCTGTAGCACCACCTGTGATGTGTCAGTTTCTTGACAGACAACAAATACAATATGCTCTCAGTGCAAAAGAAATGATGCTAAAGCCTTGAGCTTCACTGATTTCAGCCAGTGAACTTGTTTACATTTTAATAAGTAAAACAGATTCGTTTTGTGTAACAGGGTTCCTTTTGTAATTTTCAATTGTAGATGTGAAAACTTGCTGACACACACACACACACACACACACACACACACACACACACACACACACACACACCTTTAACCACAAGTTATATATTAATGCACAGAGTTGCTACATTGTTTGGCAACTGCAAACATGGTGTAAATTGTTACTAATTATATATTTAGTTGAAGAATGGTTTATTCCACTCATTATATTAATATACTGGACTATTTATTAGACATTGGTTTCTTTATTTATGTTGCATTCCGTTTTCAAAAATAAATGAACATTACAGTGATACTAAATTTAAGGGAGTTATTCAGTGCACATCATACCTAAGAACAACCCTTACCTGTCATTAAAATAATTATTTAGTATTAATCTAAGCAACAACAGCTAAAGTACATGTTAGATTTGATGTGCAGTCTATACTGTGTATTTTAACAAAACTAGAAATGATTGTCCAATTATTGTCAGTATCCAGACTGGAACTATCAATGTGCCAATAGTGATTTTGATATATGGTTAATTTATGCTTTTAGTTAATTAGTGGATAACTGTCATTAATTAAAGGAATTCAATCACAAATTAAAATTCTGTCATTGTTTACTTGACCTGATGTTGTACTAAATCCTGTATTATTTAAATTTTATTTTTTCAATAGAGAATTTATAAAATCCATTCTTTTTGGAGCTTGACAGACAAGGTCACTATCAACTGAAAAATAAGGAAATTAAAAAGAGATGTGATAAGATTACTAAAAAATTCTCAGATTGTGTTGCATGAAAGACAAAAACTCATATGGACAGATTTTTTTTTTTTTTTATGTGGGGTTAATTAAAGCATACACTGAAAAGTTTGTAAAATGACATGTAACACATTTAATTAAATATTACATTTTTAAGTAGACAAACTGAATTTTTTTTTCTTGTAACAAATCACAAATCTCATTTTTACTGTGGTTTTTATATCACAAAATCTAGGAGACAGCCAGACAGTCCGCAACAGTCTTAAAATAAAAACTGAAAATACTTGCAGCAATGTCTTATTACATTGATTTTTAATGTTTGTTCTCCTAGCCCACAGCTGTCCTCCTACAGTTTTTGCTTGCTTATGGGTAAAATGCAGCTCTAAGAGTTGAAAGTCACTGGATTCTATCTCTGTGTTTGTTTTCGTCTCTGTTCTCAATAGAGCTAACACTCTCTTGACATGTGACCTGTCCATTTTTGGCTTATCTTCTCAGGTGGAGAGACAGTTTAGTAATTAACTGCTAGTTCTTCAAGCTACAGGTCATACAGCATATATATTTAAAAGCTTATTAAAACAACTTGCTTTAAGGATTTACATGCAATTAATGCAACATAATTTACAATTAGCCTATGCAAAATAATGCAAAAACAGATTTACATGCGATGCTTTTCTCTGTTCAGTTTTTCTCTGGTCTTTACATTAAAACCCTTCTTTTATATGTGTATGTAAATGCCTTAAGCTGGACTCACACTACAAGAGTTTTAAAATCCTAACCGATTATGAAATCTGGTTGCAGCACACACATAAGGAGAATCTTTGCAGATCATCTTCCCTCAAATCTTAAATATGCACACACTGCAAGATTTGAAAATCATGGCCTTACCTTACAAAAAATAATTTTTAACACATACAGACTCCGTCTCCAACGGAGCCATACATCAGCTGTTTTGCAGTTGCGCATTGGCTGTGAAAGTACTGACGTAATCATATTGCCGTCATCATGCCGATTGAAATCCTACATATATAATATGTTTGATATGACTGTGATATATTTGGGACGATTTGTGGGACGATTTTCTGGGGAGGGGAAAATCGGGGCTAAATCGGGCTAAAAATCCTGTAGTGTGAGCCCAGCTTAACACAACTAAATTTCAGCTCGTTATCCCAATTTTATCAGCTCATTATCCCAAGTTTCTGTGCAATTTCTGATCATATACTTATAGAGATAATATATTGCTGCTCTTGAAACAGAGAAAAAGGATAGCAAGTATTGCAAAAAGCACAGTCCCTTGCTGATACACGCATTAGGCAATACATCCAAAGAGACACAAACCTTCAAACCATTGCCTTTAGAAAATTTAGTTAGGTAGACTGTTTACAAAAGCACAAATATGGAAGTCCCATGCCAGCATGAGTCCCCAGGCGCTAGCTCTGAACATTCAGGAATTCAAGTAAAGATAAATTATACATAAACTGATTAAATCAACACAGCCTGAGAAAAAGGTAGAATAGCCCCAGAGTTTATCTCACTTTCCCACAGCAGCTACCTTGCAGAAGAAGATAGAATGTGGAGCATTGCACTCATATTGCATTAGAAAATCATGTGCCATGGGCAGCAACCTGAGATTTGGATCTGAACGTGCTTGTGTTCAATACATACAAAATATAACATCACATCATTTCAGATGATGGTGGTTTAAATGTCTTCAGTGGGTGAAAGCCAGCTGAACATCTTCTAAAGTTATCATATTCATATGAACAGTTATTGAAGTACATTTGCACGAGGGTTGTTGGGTTGACCGAGGTTTGACCGAGCTATAATCAGACATGGCAGATGGAGAAACTTTGTTTTTGAAGAAAGATCTTTAAATGGAAAATGTATTTATGATTGAAATTCAGATGGGACAAGTCTTCACTTGTATTATATCTGATTATAATTATTAAAGCTCAAGTAAGTGAAACACGCCCATGTTTCAGACATTAAAATATTCCAGGTTCAGTACAATTATTTTTTTGTTGTTGTAAACTTTCATCCACAAATACACACTTTTTCAATAGTAATTCCACAAGACATTAACAACACGCCTAATGTGATTTCAGTGGGAGTGGGGGAGTGGGGGGGGGGACACTAAACGCCTAAGTTATATACAATTTTACACATTTTGCTGCCATTAAAACAAACTGCCATAAACAATGACATTTTAAAACTGTGTGCTCACATTTATCTTCATTATTCCACTGGTGAAATGCAGTCATTTCAAATGGGTCATTCCTGCAGTATGTTGGATTTTGGACTGAGCAGGTTTGTTGAAAAAAATGAATGATTGCAGCTAACCAGTCAGGTTTCAGGAGTGGCCATTCAACTGAGACTGCGTTACTGTCAGTTACGGAAGCCTTGCAAGTAGCAAAAGCTGATTCCAAATCATCAGTTCTTATTCTGCTGGATCTATCTGCTGCTTTTGACACTGTCAATCACCAGATCCTCCTGTCTGCCCTCTCATCACTGGGCATCACAGGGATTCCACTTCGCTGGTTTGAATCCTATCTCACTGGTAGGTCTTTCAGGGTGGCCTGGGGAGGGGCCAAAGCTCATCAACTGCTCACTGGGGTTCCTCAGGGATCAGTTCTTGGACCTCTCCTCTTCTCCATATACACTACACCACTGGGTCTTATCATACAGGCACATGGCTTCTCCAACCATTGCTATGCAGATGACACACAGCTCTATCTCTCATTTCAACCAGATGATCCAACGGTAGCTGCATGGATCTCAGGCTGCCTGGCGGACATCTCGGTATGGATGAAAGAACATCACCTACAGCTCAACTTGGCAAAGACTGAGCTTCTTGTCTTCCCTGCCACTCCAGCTCTTCACCATCCAGCTAGGTTCTTCTACCATTACTCCATCGACTTCGGTCAGAAATCTTGGTGTAATCTTCGATGACCAGCTGACTTTCAAAGACCACATTGCAAAGACTGCCCAATCTTGCAGGTTTGCATTGCACAACATCAGAAAGATCAGGGCCTTTCTAACGGAGCATGCTGCACAACTTCTTGTCCAGGCCCTTGTCATCTCTAGGCTGGACTACTGCAATGCTCTTCTGGCTGGACTCCCATCAAGCACAATCAAACCTCTACAAATGATTCAGAATGCAGCGGCACGACTGGTCTTCAATGAGCCCAAAAGAGCCTATGTTACACCTCTTTTTATCTACTTGCACTGGCTGCCGGTTGAGGCTCGCATCAAGTTCAAGACATTGATGCTTGCATATAGAACAGGCTCAGCAGCCGCCTTCTTCCACTCACTACTACGAATCTACATCCCTTTCAGAAGTCTGATAGCCGCTAGTGAGCGACGCCTCATGGTACCATCACAGAGAGGCTCAAAATCACTTTCCAGAACATTCTCGTTCACCGTTCCAGGCTGGTGGAATGATCTTCCCACCCCTATCCGGAATGCTGAATCCCTGACAATTTTCAAGCGACAGCTGAAAACTCATCTCTTTAAACGCTTCTTGACTTCATCTTAATTTTTTTTTAAAAAGTACTTATTTGAACAATGCCTAAAACTTGGTATTTCAAGCACTTCCTGTGTCTGTTTGCCTCTTTAAGAATCGCTTTATATATTCCCCAATTGTAAGTCGCTTTGGATAAAAGCGTCGGCAAAATGACTAAATGTAAATGTAAATGCAGTACTAGGGCAGACATCAATCTTGATTTTAAATATTTTGGAAATAGTCACCAAATAATTGTTTGGGAATGCCAGCATAACTTAGAAAACAAAGCAGAGTATACAGTTTTGCCCACTTTTTAAAAAGCATTTTTCTTTTGGTCCAATCGAAAATGAGCAAGAAGCTAGGCACACACTGAATCCAGTACCAGCTGAAAAAGCACTGAAGATAGCAATGTGCTGAAACATCTGCTTGCTCGTGTTTATTTGTTTTTAATTCACATGCACCCTGCACTTTTTACACAATGCAATTTAAAAAAAAATGTTTTGCAAGACTTTTTCAACTTGTACTGGATTCAGTGCGGCTAGCAACCTTCTTGCTCGTTTTCAATTATTCCCAAGGCTCTACGCACCTGAAGTAAAAGGATATTTTTTTGTTTTCCTATTTGGAGTGCAACAATTTTTTTCTTTATATTGGTCTAATAGAAAATCTTGGTTTGTATTTTAAACCTGTTCAGTTTGTCAAGTAAATAACACTCAGCATAGAAAAAATAATAAATATGTCTGTAATATTGTGTTATTCTTTTTTTTAAAGTACATAACAGAAAATATGATGCATTTAAAAAAAAGAAGGTATCACGGTAAGCATTAAGGTCTCTCAAAGTTGTCTTTATTACTAATAAGCAGACTAAATTAATCTGCCTGAAAAAAAAAAATTATACCAAATGAAAGTCATAGTTAATTTAGCTTTTTTATGGACAAATTAAGTTGTAAGCAAGTAAAGTAATTAAGTAAATACATATTTTACTTCAAATACTTCATGTCTTGATTAGCTCAGGAGTCGTCATTCTCATTGCATTCTATTGCAAACGATCCTTCTTGGATCTTGCAAGAGAGTTCAGTTTCCAAATTAATTCTTGAAGGCAATCCATAATTGCATTTTGATTATTAGAGTGTAACTGCCACTGCGGTAGGATAATGTGCTTGATTTGTCTTGTGTATAGCAATAAAAACGATGTGATTCCATTAGGGTCTTCCCATAAGGCCACAGAGTACAGAATGATAATTATCAATGTCGGGAAATGATGCCGTACATGAAACATAATATGCTGATTGCAGAAGATGGGGCACGATAAGATGTGCCCCTTTTAAAGTTTTCCATTGACCATACATGGCACATTCACTTAATATATGCCATTCTGGGAAGAAAAAAATTGTGAGAAAAAAAAAGTTGGAATTGTGAGATTGCATTTTTTTATTTTTTTTATTTATATTAATTTAGTGGCATAAATGGGCTTCCATGTTATCATGATCTATTTTATGCCATATATTAAAAGTTATTTTTGTTAATAGGAAATGTCATTCACAGTTCTCCCAAAAATGTAATTTATCTGTGCTTCCGTTTTTTATCATATTTCATGTGCTCTATGTATGTGTTGATCAGTGGTTATTTATATGTGAATAGTTTGTTTATAAAATTCTGTTTATCATATAAAGCCACCGTGTGTCTTCAGAATACTTGCATTTAACTGCTCGATTCATATGGATCACTTTTACAGTGTCTTTATGAACTTTTTTTTTAAAGTGTTTACATTTTATTTGCATAGACTTTCAATGGAGGGACAGAACTCTAATTAATAATACATACTAATATATTGGATGATGCATGTTAAACTCATTTGACGATTTTGCAATAAATGTACATTGTTCTAAAGGCAGCATCTTTCCTCCTCTCCCCTTACTCAAAATGAATTTTTTTTTTCTCCTAAACCGCCAGCCCATTATACGCACAAGTTAAACACCTCCAAAGTTAATGACACTTTTATAGTCAAGTTCATTTAGGGGACTGAATATTCGTGTCTATATTTAACCCCTTTGGACCCTGCGTCCATTGAAATGGACATCACATGATTTTTTTTGTTTAAACCAATACAATTTAAAGTTTTCATAATATGAGCAATGCCTGGTCACGGATTGGTCCCTGATCAACCAATCACAATGAAGATATGACTCCTAACTTAATCTGATTGAGCTACAGGCATCACAAAAGAGAGACATGACTAACCAACTAGACAAGAAGAGGAGGATGTCCACATTTGACCTTTTATATGAAGATTTATGTTTATGGTAGCCTCATCAACTTGCACCTATTATAAAATGAAGACTATCAAATGATAATATTCAAAGTTATTTTGAAGATCTTTCAAAGTTGCAGAACATAGGATTTTTTAACAATTTAATGTCAGGTCACATTCAATGGACATCAGGTCTTGGAAGGTCTTCATGAATTCCACTCACACTGATGCTATAATGCACACAATCATATATTCATCAAAACAATCAGCAAGTACACATAAACCCATTCAGATACACACAAAGACATTTATACCTATACTCAGATTCACCCACTTCAACCAACAAAAAATGATCAAACTGTTTTTTTTTTTAATCTTCATATCATCTTACCTTTTTTTCCACATTCTTACTGCATTGTTAATTCTTATAGTTTGTGTTCTTTTCGAAATCTTAAACACTAGTTCAACTATAGTGCACAAGCTCTACTTATGTATGGTTAAAATATGGGGATTTTTATTTTTCTTCAGTTCTGGTGTCCATTAGAGTGGCAAAAAAATAGTTGGCACAAATCTTGTTTTTTAGACTTATTTCTATATTGGAGAAGAGCAAATATCAAGTGTATAAAAAAATTTTGTTCAGTGAAAAAAAATTCAGGTCTGAAGGAAAAGCGCTTTTTATTGCTGCTGTTAGGTCAGAGAGTCACTGTTATTTTCTGTCGTACTGGTGATTTTCCTGTGCCCATGATTTCCATTTAGGCCAGTCGTTTCTGGTGACCATGGCAACTGGCCTGTTGGAGTGTTCTCGGCTTGATGTGTGTTATATGTAAATATAATTGTCTTGATAGTTTGGAAACTATAACCGAATGGTGACCGTGATTTTACCAAGTACAACATGTTCCTGGATCAACATCCTTGTTGATCCTGGAACAACATTCCAATTAACCAATCAGAATTGAGGGATAACTTTTCAGGAAATGTCTGTTTTAGGCTTAAGATCAGGGTTAGGTGCTTCTTCACCCTTGTTAATCAGCTATCATTTCACACTGATTTTAGGAATAAATTATGGGTTGGGTTAAGTTTAGGGGTAGGGATTGGTTTTAGTCTATATTTTTGGACAGTAATGTTGATCCAGGATCAACAAAAGATGTCTTACTTGGCAAAATCACGGCAACCATAACCGAATCCCTGTCATAAGGGAACAGGAGGAAATATGGATGAATTTGTGAGATTGGAAAGTAGTTGAGTACGGCTTTGGCAATGTAAAATTGTAGACAAAGCCAATCACAAATGAAATCTGTCCTTGATTTTTCATGATAGCTCTGTTTTTGAAAAAAGTCTGTTATACACACCTAGGCTGCATATTTTACAATTAAATTACAATAAAAACACTAATACTGTGAAATATTTTTTACAATTTAAAACAACTGTTTTCTATTTTCAATATATTTTAAAATGTAAACAATTCCTGTGATCAAAGCTAAATTTTCAGCAACATTACTCCAGTCTTCAGTGTCACATGATCCTTCAGAAATCATTCTAATATGCTGATTTGCTGTTCAATTATTATCAATTATTAACAAATGGTTCTTTCTTATTATTAGCAATGTTTGCCGCTTAATATTTTTTTGGAAACCGTGATACCCTTTGTTTCCCTCCAAGATTCTTTGATGAATAGAAATTTCAAAACAACAGCATTTATTTGAAATAGTAATCTGAAAATGGCTTTTCTGTCACTTTTGATCTATTTAATGCATCCTTGCTAAAAAAAACTATATTGTAACAAAGTTCGTAGTGGGAAGAAGGAAGTGACTCAGGTAGGCGGTTTGGAGACTCGTGACTCTTTTATTTCTTTGCTTAAAGTTCAACAAAACACAATCTGCCCAGGGCATAAACTCAGTTCATTCGGTTCTCCTCCTCCGGCTAAGGGATGGCCACGAGTCCCAGTCTCTCTCTCCCCACCACGTTCTCCAGTCTGCCTTTTATCCGGTCTCTCCAGGCTAATTACTGCAATCAGACACAGGTGTTCATCATTTTGCACTTGACCTACTTACTCACCGCTCGTCTCCCGTCCCTCTCTCCCGCTGCAGACTTCGCTGAACCACGCCTCCCTCGCCACATACCCACACCGCCTGACTCACGCCGGGGAGCCCTCCCTCTTCTACTACTCCCATCTCTAACATCGCCTCTAATTCTGCCTGAACCACTTTCTTTTTGTGTACCGGCAACCGATATGGCCGGCTGCGTACCACCACGCCCGGCTCCATCTTAATATGGTGCTGGATGAGATTCGTTCGTCCGGGCAGGGGTGAGAACACGTCTGCAAACTCGGCTTGCAATCTTGCTACATCAGTGAGCTGGGAGGGCGAGAGGTGATCCCCCCCTGGGGCCAGAGCGAGGGATTGGATCTTATTGGTCACCTCTGGCCTGAGATCTTCATCTCCACTCACTGCCGTCGCCAGCATCACTGGTTCCACCTCGCTCCACTTTTTAAGGAGGTTAAGATGGTAAATTTGACGTGCCCCACTCCTGTCGAATTGCCTCATAATTAAGATCGCTCACCCGCCGTGTGACCTCAAAACGTCCTAGCCACTTGGCGAGTAATTTAGAGCTAGAGGTAGGGAGTAATACAAGCACTTTATCTCCCGGTGCAAAATTGCGTACGCTGGTTCCCCGATTATACAGCCGGCTCTGCTTGTCCTGGGCCTGTAACAAATTCTCCATAGAAAGCTGCCCCAATGTGTGGAGTTTTGTTCTCAGGTCCAGCACATGCTGAA